>NC_057361.1:31790816-32093846 GCF_016509475.1 Prionailurus bengalensis | reverse complement strand
TGTTATTTTATAGAATGCCCCTCAGTTTGAATTTCTGATGTTTTCTCATAAGATTGAGGGTATATTTTGGGGGGAATAATACCAGAGAGATTATTTCTTCTTCTCTGTGTCCGATTATCAGGGGGTATATGATATTGATATATTTCATTATTGGTCATGTTAATCTTTATTTCGTTAAGATGGTATCTGCCAAGTTCTCCAATGTAAGTTAGTATTTTAGTATTTAATACACATCTAGTGGAAATACTTTGAGACGATGCAAATATTCCTTCTCTTTGAACTTTCACCATCTAATCTGATCACCTATCAGTGGACCATGCTTGTATCAATCAGGTGTTTAGTATTTCTTCAGACCCCAAACATTCAGTTAACTATATGTGTATGGGTCTAAACCTGGGTTTTCTTTCCTGTTCATTTGATCTTTATGTCCATCTTTAGTCAGTACAAATTGTCTAGATGTCTGTTTAGTCAATATAAAATAATGTAGATTTTTAGGTACAGGCATACCTCGTTTTATTGTGCTTCACTTTATTGTGCTTCTCAGATAATGCCCTGTTTTCTTTTTTCTTTCTTTCTTTCTTTCTTTCTTTCTTTCTTTCTTTCTTTCTTTCTTTTTTTTTAACAAGTTGAAGGTTTGGGCAACCCTGCATCAGGCAAGTCTATCAGTGCCATTTTTCCACCAACATTTGCTTATTTTGTGTCACATTTTGGTAATCACACATTTTAAACCTTTTCAGTATTTTTACATCTGTTAAAGTGATCTTTGATCAGTGATTATGACTCACTGAAGGTTCCAATGATGGCTAACATTTTTTAGTAATAAATCTTTTTTTGTCTTTTCAAGATTTTATTTAAATTCCAGTTAGTTAACATATAGTGTAATATTAGTTTCAGGAGTAGAATCTAGTGATTCATCACTTACATACAACACCTAGTGCGTGCCTCTCTCTCAAAAGTAAACATTTAAAAAAAGAGTCTATAGTAATAAATTAATTTTTAATTAAGCTATGCACACTGCTTTTCCGACATAATGTTATTGTAACTTAGGAGACTACACTATAGTGTAACTGTAACTTCTATATGCACTAGGAAACCAAAAAATTCATTTGACTCATTTACTGCCATATTTGCTTTATTGCAGGGATCTGGATCCAAATCTGCAATGTCTCCAAGGTATGCCTGTACATCTTAAAATCTTCAATGTAAATCTTCCAATTTCATTCTTCCTCATCTTTTTGGAAATTCTAATTCTTTTGTCTTTTCATATATATTTTAGAATCAGCTTATCAATATCTACAAAAATAGTCTCATGAAAAATAGATTGGAAAGGCACTGGATCTATATATCAAATTGGAGAGCACTGACATTTTAACAAAATTAGGTTTTTAGTCAATGAGCATGATGCAACTCTATTTACCAAGGTTTATTGGATTTATTTCATCAGTGCTTTCTACTATTTGGTATATAGGTACTGTACATATTTTGTTAGATTTTTGCCTAGGAATTGCAGGGATTTGTTGTTATCATAAATGTTTTTTTAATTTTTTAAATTTTATTTATTTTTGAGAGAGAAAGACAGAGCGCAATTGGGGGATGGGCAGAGAGAGAGGGAGACACAGAATCCAAAACAGGCTCCAGGCTCTGAGTTGTCAGCACAGGGCCTGACACAGGACTCGAACCCACGAACTGTGAGATCATGATCTGAGCTGAAGTCAGATGCTTAATCCACTGAGCCACCCAGGCACCCTGAGAATAAAATCTTTCTAACCAAGACAGGTGACCCAGAGGATATAAAGACAGGATAATTTAACCATAAAATAGCAGAAAAAAATATGGGAAAAAACTATAATTAAACACAATAAACAAATATTAGAAAAAATATCTTTCAGGGAGGGGTGCCTGGTTGGCTCAGACTGAAGAGCACGTGACTCTTTTTTTATTTTTTATTTTTTATTTTTTTAACATTTATTCATCTTTGACAGACAGCACAAGTGGGGGAAGGGCAGAGAGAGAGGGAGACACAGACTCCAAAGCAGGCTCCAGGCTCCAAGCTATCAGCATAGAGCCCAACGCAGGGCTTGAACCCACAAACCGTGAGATCATGACCTGAGGTGAAGGCAGACGCTCAATTGACTGAGCCACTGAGGCACCTCAAGAGCACATGACTCTTGATCTCAGGGTTGTGAGTTTGAATCCCACTTGGGTATAGAGAGTATTAAATAAATAAATAGATAAACTTTAAAAGAAAAAAAAGAAATATCTCTCATGGAGACACCAAAAATGAATTTTAATGGATAATATTAAAAAGTTTTACAAATTAATGACAGAGGTAAAAACAACCTAATATTGGGGCACCTTGGAGGCTCAGTCAGTTGAGCATCCCACTCTTAATATCGGCTCAGGTCATGATCCCAGGGTCATGAGATCGAGCCCTGCCTCAGGCTTGGTTCTGAGGGGGGAGGCTGCTTTGAATTCTCTTTTTCTCTCTCTCTGCCCTTCTCCCCTGCTCACGCTCTCTCTCCCTGTCTCTCTCTCTCTCTCTCAAATTAAAAAAAAAATTAATAAGAAAAACTCACCTAGTATCATTTAAAATGAGCAAAAGTTATGCAAATATAACTTACAAAAAGCCTGAATGGCTTCATGTTGACAACAGAGGCATTAATTGTCAAAGAACAAAGGGATGTTAACTAATATTTATCTGTCTCCCCATATATCCATATTTAAATAAAGCTAAAATAGAATACTGAAAAAATTTTAAATTACATGAAAATGACACTAAAATTATATCTGGTTTGTTTTATTTATATGTAGAAAATTATGTGATAAAAAAAGGCCTGCTGATGTTTTAAAGAAAAAAAAAGAAATTTAAGTAGAATAGAGCAATATGGGTAAAGGGATCGTCTATATGCATTTATTGGCCAGGAATATTTGTGTAACCAGAAAGAGGCTTTCCTAATGTTGTGATTACTCTGATGACAACAAACTAAAGTGGGGCTCTAAATCTTTTCTTTAAAGTAAAGATAAAATTTAATTAGCCCTTACAGAGATTATTAACATTGTGTAGAATGTTTTGAAGAGTATGCTAATCTTTTTACTACTGCATCAGAGAATACCAAGAGTACTAAAGTGATATAATAGTCATTATATAATATCTTTAATTATATTAATCTTTCTCATGAAAATGATTAAAGATTTTCTATTCTTGAGCAAAGAATACTCTTATTGTTTTCAGTAAAGCCTTTATGTATTCTAGGAAGCAATAAGAGAAAATAGTTGTTGCATTTAAAATTGGTAATAAAATACTAAGTATAAATAATCACAAAAGTAGCTTACATTATTTGACAAAAAACTGTATTTACTGTTCCTCTAATATCACAAAAAATGAGATATATTATCTATCAGTAATATAATTATTACTATAATGGTTATATTATAATTAATATAATTTATATACTAACATAATATATAATATAATTAATATATAATTATTTTGAGCACGATTTGTCCATTAGAAACATGCAAAATATATAAAAAATATATTTGAAAATACATAAAAAAATACAGGTTAAACATTTCTGAAAACAAAAAGTTGACGAACTAGTGGAAATACATAAAATGGACATTGAACCAAAGATTCAGTATCACAGAAATGTCATTTTTCTTACAGGTATAAAGTTAAAATTTAAATGATAAATTTTAAAAAATTCCAATAAATATTCTTTCAGGTTTTCTCTGGAGGTAATTGAGTTTATTATAAAGGTCATATGGATACATAAACAAGAAAGAATAGCCAGTAAAACTCTGAAAAGGAAAAGTAATGTCAGAGAGCTATCTTCAACACATATTAAAAGACATTATAAGCCTCTCTAATTAAAATAGTGTAGTTTCAGCTCTCAAAGACAGATCAGTGGAACTGTAGTGATAACTCAGAAAGAAACCAAATACACATGGCAGTGTAGTCTATGATAATGCTGACATATCAAATCAGCACAGACAAAATGGCCCTAAATAAATCTTGAAGAGGTGGGAATGCAAACTGGGGCAGCCACTCTGGAAAACAGTGTGGAGGTTCCTCCAAAAATTAAAAATAGACCTACCCTATGACCCAGCAATAGCACTGCTAGGAATTTACCCAAGGGATACAGGAGTACTGATGCATAGGGGCACTTGTACCTCAATGTTTATAGCAGCACTCTCAACAATAGCTAAATTATGGAAAGAGCCTAAATGTCCATCAACTGACGAATGGATAAAGAAATTGTGGTTTATATACACAATGGAGTACTACGTGGCAATGAGAAAGAATGAAATATGGCCTTTTGTAGCAACGTGGATGGAACTGAAGAGTGTTATGCTAAGTGAAATAAGTCATACAGAGTAAGACAGATACCATATGTTTTCACTCTTATGTGGATCCTGAGAAACTTAACAGAAACCCATGGGGGAGGGGAAGGAAAAAAAAAAGAGGTTAGAGTGGGAGAGAACCAAAGCATAAGAGACTCTTCAAAACTGAGAACAAACTGAGGGTTGATGGGGGGTGGGAGGGAGGGGAGGGTGGGTGATGGGTATTGAGGAGGGCACCTTTTGGGATGAGCACTGGGTGTTGTATGGAAACCAACTTGACAATAAGTTTCATAAATTGAAAAAAAAAAAAGAAATTGTCGTTTATATACACAATGGAATACTACGTGGCAATGAGAAAGAATGAAATATGGCCTTTTGTAGCAACATGGATGGAACCGGAGAGTGTGATGCTAAGTGAAATAAGCCATACAGAGAAAGACAGATACCATATGTTTTCACTCTTATGTGGATCCTGAGAAACTTAACAGAAGACCATGGGGGAGGAGAAGGAAAAAAAAAAGAGAGGGAGAGAGCCAAACCATAAGAGACTCCTAAAAACTGAGAACAAACTGAAGGTTTATGGGGGTGGGAGGGAGGGGAGGGTGGGTGATGGGTATTGAGGAAGGCACCTGTTGGGATGAGCACTGGGTGTTGTATGGAAACCAATTTGACAATAAATTTCATAAATAAATAAATAAATCTTGAAGAAATAGACAGCCCTTTGGATAAATACATGGAGGAAAAAGCCAAATGACTAGATTTAAAAGACTCAATCACTCAATATTTCTATCAATATTTCTAAGATGTCAGTTACCCCCAAATCAGTGCACAATTTCAATACAATTCAAATACAAAATCTAGCAGGGGTATGTATGTGTGTATGTATCTGCGTATCTGTGTGTGTTTGGAAATTACCTAGCTGATTCTAAAAGTCTGATAAAAGCACAAAGGATTTAGAGTAAAAACAAAACTCTTGAAAAACAGGAAAAATTGGAAGAGCTTATGTTACCACATATCAAGACTTGCCATTTAGTTACGGTAGTTAAGGTAGTACGGTACTGGCACAAAGATAGATGAGTAGACAACTGGAACCAAATAGAAAGTCTAACAATAGACTCACATACATACTGACCCAGGTGGAACTGCTTTCCTGGGGTCGATTGCATTTAATGATAGATTAATGGAGGCAGTGGGCTGGGGCAGGGGACAGGTGGGGTGGTCAAGGAGATGGAGGTATAAAATCTCAGCCTTATCATCTCCACCTGGGGCAACTGTGAAGAGCCAGCCTTTCGGTGCTTGCCATGTGTGAGCTGACACCTTTGTCCCTACCTTCTCCCTCTGTTCAGTCTTGCTTCATTCTCTTCTTCCCTAGTGGCATTGATCCTGAGAGCATTCCCTAATAAACTTCCTGAATCCTAACCTCCTTCTCAGATTCTCCTTCCCAGGAAAAGTGTTTTGCAACAATTATCCTTCAGATAATTCTGAGTGAAACTTGGGCAGATATTTAAAATTTTTATTGCATTATTTACCAATAGACATTTTAAAGCTGTCTTCTATTTATAACAGTATTGTGCAGTTGGGTAGAGCCCCAGCCCTATATTCAAACCTGGGCTCCAGTATATATTGTGGGTGTGATCTTGGACATAACTTCTACATGTCTCAGTATACATATCTAACATAGTGGTATCAATACAATCTATCTCAAAGGGTTATTGTGAGGACTAAATCCATTAATATTTGCAAAGGGTTTTTTTTTTTAATGTTTATTTATTCTTGAGGTTAAGAGAGAAAGGGCATGAGTGCAAGCGGCGGAGGGGAGAGAGAGAGGGGGCAGAGGATCTGAAGCGGGCTCCACACTGACGGAAGAGAGCCTGATGCAGGGCTCAAACTGTGAGAATCATTACCTAAGCTGAAGTCAGACGCTTAACTGACTGAGTCACTCAGACTTCCCTGTAGAGTGTTTGAAATAGTTCCTTGCAAAGAGTACATTGCTATTGGTCATGGCAAGTGACTCTGTTTTCCATTAAAATATTATTAAGTAAATTATTATGTAGGTGATACAATGGTATGTCAGAATTTGTGAAAGTGGTATATAAATAACTGAAATTTGGTGAGTTTTTTTTAATGTTTATTGATCTTTGGGGGGGGGGGGCAGAGCATGAGCCAGGGAGGGGCAGAGAGAGAGGGAGACACAGAATCCGAAGCAGGCTCCAGCCTCTGAGCTGTCAGCACAGAGCTCAACGCGAGGCTCGAACTCAAGAACCCGAGATCATGACTTGAGCTGAAGTTGGACACTTAACTGACTGAGCCATCCAGGTGCCCTTGGTGATATTATTTAATGAAAATGTTGAATAAGAGTGGAATACATAAAGGATTAGGGGTATCAAAAAGAAGAACAAAGTTCAATAATTTAAAAAATATAGATATAAATAGGGAAATAGATAACTACTGTTACATAAGAAATTCTTTTCTAGAAAACTAGTATTCACCTAGGGTAACAAAACTCTTTCATTAATGAGTAATTGATGAAAATTAAAATCATTTGTTAACAACTATTTCACCTAGAAAACAAATGGATTTCAGAAGAAAAAAACTATTTCTTTATTCATTTTCAGAAATATATTTCCTGGCATGTACCAGCATTACGCTAGTCTTATTTATTTGTTTATTTTTCTTATTTCTTATAAAGCTGAAGAAAACCAGGAATCCATCTTTGTGTTTACCTATTTTCTCCTATACAAATAATACTAATAACCAATACTTGTACCTAATTTTAGTGGTTACAAATATCTTCATGTACACCATTGTATGTGTTCTTCAAAAAATATCCTATTTGGGGGGCGCCTGGGTGGCGCAGTCGGTTAAGCGTCTGACTTCAGCCAGGTCGCGATCTCGCGGTCTGTGAGTTCGAGCCCCGCGTCGGGCTCTGGGCTGATGGCTCAGAGCCTGGAGCCTGTTTCAGATTCTGTGTCTCCCTCTCTCTGCCCCTCTCCCGTTCATGCTCTGTCTCTCTCTGTCCCAAAAATAAATAAACGTTGAAAAAAAAAAAAAAAAAAAAAAAAATATCCTATTTGGTAAAACTGATTTTCATTTTTTATGATGTCCAGAATAGGTTCTAGAGAATACAGAAACTAGCTTAAGCTAATACAACTTTTTCAGGTTACAGTCAAAACCAGAATACAACAGATTCTCGGACTACAAGTCTAATGCCAGTCCGTGTATCTTGGATCTCTTCCTAGAGTCCTAGGTCTAATTTTATATACACATATATTTGTAAAGTAGTACCTTATTCTCTAGAGCTATAGCGTGATATAGAATAAGAGTAATCCCCCAACACACACAACCCAGCCCTGTTTTTTTAAATGTCACAGTCAGAGGGCCCAGGAAAATGTTACAGCTAAGATATTTCTTTCTCAAGGGCTTAATCTTGACTTTGCTTCAGTGACATTTGATTACTTCCTAAGTGAAAGAGAAAAAGAACACTTCAAGTCTTATAAATGTATCAGCTTTGCAGCAGCATATCTTCTGAGATCACAATTCACCTATACTCTTATCTCACTCTTGGTTATTCAACCTAATTAGATGTGTAGACAAGAATGAACTTCAAAGTGAAAACCTGGCAGGTTAACATTCTTCACTGACAGAAGACTCCTTCTCCACTCCCCCAACCCCCCATGGCCCCCTCCCCACTCTGGTCTAATTCCTGTCACTAATTTTTAGAGGATGATAACAGAAAGGACACTGAAATTATTAAAAACAAAATGAAGTACTGAGCTATCTATGCCATAGCATGGAACTCATTCTAAGGAAGAAAAATTCCAGAAAAAAAAAAAAAAGTTTCCTTAGAGGAATAAAATGGATGTGAATGTCTTTTTCCAATGTAAAAAAAACAGTGCCACTGGCTACAATTATAGTCTTGGTCAATATCTTAATATACAGAGATTCAATTTTATTAAAAGATTTTATTTTTTTAATGTTTGTTTATTTATTTTGAGAGAGAGAGTGTGTGTGCATGCATTCATGAGCAGGGGAGGGGCACAGAGAAAGGGAGAGAGAATCCCAAGCAGACTCCACACTCAGCATGGAGCCCTATGTGGGGCTTCATCTCATGAACCGTGAGATCAGGACCAGATCTGAAATACAGAGTCAGATACTTAACAGACTGAGTTACCCAGGTGCCCGTATTAAAGGATTTTATGAATACAAGGGAACTAAAATTCTAGAAAGAAGTTAATATGAGAATGTTTGCAGAAATTATTTTTATCTATGTCCTTTTGCTGATTGTCAAACATTTGTCAAAATGTTCCTGAAGTCAGGTTGAGACTGGGATGATGCATAGAAGAACTAACCACAAAATGAAACAGCAGCACTCACAATGAGACACATACACTAGTCTTAGCAGCTGTCAGTGGTCTCCCTTTAATGTTGAACACTTCACTGAATTGAATTGAATGTACTGACACAGTATATGGCAAACTGGAGCGTTCACATTTAGAACCTCTCTGCAGAATCAGTTCATCTGAGAGCAATATTTACAAACATGTTTCTCAGCCAGATAGAGATTCCAAAAGCGTGTTGTTTCCTCTATATGGAAATATAAACAGCATTAGAAAAAAAAAAGCCCTAGGAAACACTGCCATAAAGGGAACTTTTTTAAGCTGGTATTTCCCAAATTTAAGCATAGAACTTAGTTTTTCTTTAGGCTTTTTTTTTTTCATATCACACCTATTTTATCTCTTGAAATTAGTATTTCACTCTATACATTTAGGTGAACATTGGTCAAGAATAAGATAATCTTTGGGGCATCTGGGTGGCTCAGTTCGTGAAGCATCCAACTCTTGGTTTCAGCTCAGGTCATGATCTCATGGTTTGGTGAGTTTGAGCCCCACACAGGGCTCTGTACTGACAGCACAGAGCCTGCTTGGGATTCTCTCTCTCCCTCTCTCTCTCTGCCCCTCCCCTGCTCATGTGGTCTCTGTCTCCCTCAAAAATAAATAAACTTAAAAAAAAAAGATCTTTATAGTTCTCAAATATTCACCAAGGAAATGTTCCATGTAGAGGTGGAAAGACTTAGTTTTAAGGTTATAAATGCTTTACACGGTATATGAGATTATCCCTACGGTAATTTTTACAGAATGGCCGATGAATCCCTAAATCCCTAAAAATGCCAATAGCAGGGTAAGAAACAGAGCTCCCGTTTCTGTGGTACCCTTAATGTTTAAGTTCCCCAAATCATGAGAAACACTCCTAACACTAATGCCACATAAGAACACCAGAGCAAACAAAAAGTTTCTAGAGAAAGTTTCTAGAGAAAATAAACCCCTTTGGAGATCTTATTATATAGAGCAGCAGGGAGTGCAACTTGAACTGTCAACCCACTGCACTGGCAGGATGTGCATAGTTTATTGAAAAAAAAAAAAAAAAAAACAAGCCACAGAAGACACTAGGGAAATCAATAAGGAATCCAGGAGAAAACCGGATTAAATTCGAAAACCATGTGAAGACAATAAAAACAATATAAATTATAATTAACAAAGTACTTTCAGAATCTCTTTTTTGCAAAGTAGAAAATTTAAAATTGGAATACACAATGTTAGGCTCTGTGTTGACATAAATTACATTATATATAATTACTAACTGGATTACTTATTATTTAAATTTGAAAATATGCAACGTGGATGGAACTGGAGTGTTATGCTAGGTGAAATAAGTCATACAGAGAAAGACAGATACCATATGTTTTCACTCTTATGTGGATCCTGAGAAACTTAACAGAAGACCATGGGGGAGGGGAAGAAAAAGGAAGAGGTTAGAGAGGGAGGGAGCCAAAACATAAGAGACTTAAAAACTGAGAAATGAGGGTTGATGGGGGGTGGGAGGGAAGGGAAAGTGGGTGACGCCACTGAGGAGGGCGCCATTTGGAATGAGCACTGGGTGTTGTATGGAAACCAATTTGACAATAAGTTTCATATACAAAAAAATAAAAAAATAAATTTGAAAATATGTTAAAAATCACTTGCTGAAGAATAAACAACAGGAACTCAAAAAAAAACTAGCAAGGAAAGTCATTTAAATATATGAGCAGTGCAAAATTAATACAGAGAGATATAAAGTTTGTAAACTAATGAAATAAGATTCTTGACTTTGGTAAAAGAAACAATAATTTCCATACCCAACTCTACATTTAGAGTAGGCAATTCCCTGGGACTTTATTTTTATTTATGCATTTATTTACTTTACCTTTTGGCCCCTTTTACCCATTATTTGGATTATTTAAACAAAAGTACTGCCACTGGAAGCTTTATGTTTTTTGTCATACACAAAAGTGAACTTTATTAACACTTATAAACATTATGCTAGAAAATGAGGAAATAAATGGTCTTGGATAAGGAGATTATTGAAAAGATGTAGTTCTCCCCAAATTTGTCTACAGGTTTAATGTAATGGCAATCAAATGTTTACTGAGATTTCTTTGAAACTTGACAAAAAAAATTATTCTAAGTTTTTTCCATAAGGATAAACAGGTGATAAAAGGAAATAAATCATTTAAAAGATCAGGAAAAGAAAGAAATAGAATAATAAAATGTAAAACTATAGGATTTAAAATGTATAGCACTGGAATAAGACCTAAAATACAGATCTATGTAACAGAATAGATTTTGTCTGAATACAGCCTGCAAAAGTAAATAGCTACAGAATGATTATTATTATTGAATGAGAAGATGGGAAACTTGCTAATTAGATGAGGGGAATCAAATTAGATTATAATTATATAGCAAAAAAGCAAAATTTGGATGAATTAAAGGAGTAAAAGAAAAAGATGTCTATTTACATGTAACTCTTTCCCCATTACAAAGAAGAATATGTAGGTGAATTTTTTGATTGATTTCATTATGTGGGAAGACTGAAAATGTAGAACCAATGGGAGAAATTAAAAAAAAATGTCTCATATAATTAATGGGTAAGTAAAATTAAAATATACGCAGACATATAAATAATACAAATATAATAAAGTTGTTATTTGGCATTCAGGTGATTTTCAACTTTTCAGTATTATAAACAATACAATATTTTGATTCTTTCTTTAAATGATCTCAGCAGAATTGGAACTACTGGGTCAAAAGGGGGCTAATTTCTAAGTTTCTTTATGTATTACACAAACTGCTTTTCAGAAACTATGTTGTGATTTGTATTCCTTGAAGCAGTATGTGTTCAAATTTCACCATGGTTTCAATGAAAAATAAAGACAAAAAGGAAAACAAAAACTTAGGTGGCTGTCATTTATTTATTTATTTATTTATTTATTTATTTTTAAATTTTTTTAAATATTTATTTATTTTTGAGAGAGACAGAGACAGAATGTGAGTGGGTTAGGGGCAGAGAGAGAGGGAGACACAGAAGCAGAAGCAGGCTCCAGGCTCTGGGCTGTCAGCACAGAGCCCGACGCGGGGCTCGAACTCACGAGCTGTGAGATCATGACCTGAGCTGAAGTCGGACGCTCAACCGACTGAGCCACCCAGGCGAGGCGGCTGTCATTTAAATCAACATCTATTTGAATATTAGTGACTATGAACATATTTGCAATCATTCTTTGGCCACCTTTACCTACTCTTTGTGAACTGTTCACATTTTTTTTTAATTTTTTTTTTTAATGTTTATTTATTTTTGAGACAGAGAGAGACAGAGCATGAACGGGGGAGGGGCAGAGAGAGAGGGAGACACAGAATCAGAAACAGGCTCCAGGCTCTGAGCCATCAGCCCAGAGCCCGACGCGGGGCTCGAACTCACAGACCGCGAGATCGTGACCTGAGCTGAAGCCGGACGCTTAACCGACTGAGCCACCCAGGCGCCCCTGTTCACATTTTTTTTAATGTTACAAAGAAATTGAAAACAAAGACTTTGAAGTCAGAGAGAAGGAGGTTCAGCTTCACCTTTAAGCAACTGTCTTGATTTTGTGTAAGTTAATTTTTCTGAATTGTAATCACCTCAATTCAATAAGAATAACACCTACATGATGGAGCTGTATCAAATGAAATAAAATAATGAGATTTAGGATGCTGACATAAATACTACAGTACACAGAAAAAAGTCAGGAACCTATTTGTATTGGGATGCTAGTAGTAGTTGCTGATTTCAGTTAGTTTTTTGGTATTAAGATAATTCATATTTTATCATCTTTATCATAACTGTTATGATTAATTTAATGGAATTTAAAAATATTATTTAAGCAAATTAATATTTTTTAAGCTGTAGATTTTTAGGCGACTTCATTATTTCTTATGCCTTAGATATTTTCCTATTCAAGGTGCAAGTGGGATGATTAATATAGTGTACAAAGAGATAAACATCCTATAATAAATTTTCAGGGAATTATTAGCTTTGTAAAGATGCAATTATTTTTCATGGTTATGAATAGCTTTATCATACTATTTATTTTTAATTTTCCAAAACCTTCTTTGACTCACACACTTACGTATTAATTAAGTGGTATGACTTTTGACCATTCACAATCTCAAAGATAAAATATTTTACAAATTGTACTTCTATGTTATGGAATGAAAGCCGGTGAAGACGTAATGAATATATATAAAGGTTATACTATCCATGTGTTTCTATCAACTTGCTAAAATTTGTATCCAAGTTTTTAATTGTATAATTATTATTAAATATGTATTAAGACAACAGACATATAATTTCATCATCTCTGAAATACGAAACCATATAGAAGGACAGAATATAAAGCAGAAATCCATACCTTTTGTGTGACTCAGGCCACTAAAACTGAAAGCAGAAGTCTGCCTGAAGAACTTATCCCAGTGATGGTCAAGGATGAGATGCCTTGGCTTTTCCCGACCTAATAAAAATATAAAGAGATATTCTTCAATGTCACATTCAAGAGGAAAAATAGCAGGAGAGATTGAAAGAGAATCAAAATTCCCCTCTAGTGGGAAATTTCTCAGATAATTATTTTTCCAAGTATATTTTAAGATGACATTTAAATGCCATTTTTGAAGAACATAGCCAACATTATAAATGGTTTTCTCTATAATATTATAAAATCAACTCATACATTCTTAGAATTTTAATTTAAACTACTCAAACAATAGATATGAATGAGAGCCTCTTTGAGCCCTCTATCTAAAAATGGCTGGCCATAGTTAATATTTACATATGCATAAATGAATATGCATTGACAGTAATTTAAACCAATAAATACAAAACCAATTACCCAAAACATACTAGCTACATAACAAGTACTTGCTTTTAGTGCTACCATATATAAAAGATAAAAATTTCTGTCGGCACAAGCATTTATATATAATTTTAAATACACTGTCCTTGGAAAGAAATGCGAGTGCATGATATAACCCCCATGAAGAGGATTTTTGTAACACTTGGTAAAATTGTACATTTATTCACCATTTTGCCCATCAATACTACTTACAGAAATACACCTTAAATACACATCTCAAACATGAAACAATATATACGTAGGGGCATTATTTGTATAGCAATACGTACTGGGGCATTACTTATATATATATGAGTATATATATGTATATATATGT
Source organism: Prionailurus bengalensis (assembly GCF_016509475.1). Classification (NCBI taxonomy): domain Eukaryota; kingdom Metazoa; phylum Chordata; class Mammalia; order Carnivora; family Felidae; genus Prionailurus; species Prionailurus bengalensis. The sequence continues at coordinate 32,079,933 of NC_057361.1, read as the reverse complement.
GTATATATGTATATATATGTATATCATGTATATTTTTATATAGCAAATTATTAGATACTCCTTTATCCCTACTGTCATTTTGTTTTGCTCTTCAATAAAACTATTGGTGTCTGGAAAAGAATCCACTTATATCTAAACATTTGAATAAAATCACTAACACTGCATTTAAATTTGAATTTAGCAAAAAGAGTAAATAATCTCAAGACTATAGCTATTTTAGTTGAAAAGAAATCAAAACAGCTATATTATATGCATCGACTACTACGTCATTCATTTATGTAACTTTTAGGTATATAATCTGTAAGTGATATTTCACAAATAGAATATCACAATGTATATATGTTTTTGCGTATGTATATTACAGATCTAGTAGTTTTGAAATGTGCATATGACAGTTTTCAGCACAAAACAGATGATCAGTATATAATCAGTGACTGAATATTCAATTCCTGCTCTACCAACATATGCCAGCACTGAAATACTCATTTAGGTAGGAATAAAGCTATGAATGAATATAACCCCTGCCATTAACAAGCACAAATTAGCAGGTCTGGAATGTGGTTATATGAGCAAGGGCACACACATACAAATAATGGAGATGTGTCCTTAAATTCCTAATAGGTACATCAGGCCCTAATTTGTAATGTGTTGACTCAAACCCACCCATGGCTACCTTTCCTTTTTCCACCTTTATTCCTGGCTAAATAGGGTGGAACCTTGACAGCAGGGGCTGGAGTGGAGGGCATTATTATTGATCAGAGTGGATTGTGGGAACTGAGTCCACTGATACCAGTCACTGAGCAAGGGTACATGTCGAGGCTGATCAAGGAGGCCAACACAGGAAGTCCAAGCATGTGTTGATGAGGCAGAAGCAGGGTCTGATGGCAGAGTTAAAAAGAGAAAGGAGAGATCTGAGGAGCTGAGAAAATGTGAAAGGAGTGGCAGTGAGAGGTATTTCCTGAGGTCCTTTGATTGGATGAAGGGAGGCCTCTTTACTGAGATCTTAAGGGGAAGAAGCAAAAAGAGAGGCAAGTGCAATTCTTTACAGCCTTATCAGTATGGGGCTTTATAAGCACCATCTGTAAGCAGACAACTTAGAATGCCAGTTACGTGGCCCTGGAGAAGACAGCTAGACGTGATGAGTTCAAGACACTGTTCAATCACTTACTCACTGCATGGTTTTGGGAAATTTCTAAGCCTCAGGTTCCATATCTGAGAAGTCTCCAAGAGTCTTTTTTTAAAGATTGGGTATAGTCACATTTACAGAGCTCAAGCCTGATACAAAAGTGAGTGTATAACAAATGCGAGGGCCCTAGGTTATTTGAAGCTTTTGTGAAGTAGTATCCTGCTCCTCATGGGACTCATTAACGGTCTGTTTTGGAGATGTCTCTACTATTCTCTTAGCGTTTAGGCCATTTCCTCTCTAGCCTCCCTATCCCATCCACCATTTAAAGGTTGCATGAAGTAAGATATAAATAGACCCCTGAAATATAATCTTTTCAACACCTTGCCTTGTGTAATGTTCAAATGAAAAAAACTTAGAGACAGGGCACCTGGGTGGCTCAGTCGGTTAAATGTCCAACTTTGGCTCAAGTCATGATCATGATCATGATCAAGTCATGATCACAGTTTGTGGGTTCAAGCCCTGCATCAGGCTCTGTGCTGGCAGCTCAGAGCCTGGAGCCTGCTTCAGACTCTGTGTCTCCCTCTCTGTCTGCTCCTTCCCCACTCGCACTCTCTCCCTCAAAAATAAATAAACATTAATTTTTTTTTTAAAAAAAAGCTTAGACACAACACACAATAGAATTAAAGAATTAAATAGAATTTAATGAAATAGAATAAAAGATTTTTAAATGTCAAAGGGCAGTATTTCTGAAATAAGTTATTAAAATGGAAATAGCTAAAATCTCAGCAGAAGAAAAGACATTAGACAAGTGGCAATATAAAAGTTTGAGAATGAGTTTGCAATTCTAAAAACATTGCCTTCTTGGAAAAACAGTGCATTCTGAAAGATATCTCTTCCTATATATCTTGTATATCTATTATATCTATCTATCTATCTTTCTTTCTTTCTTTCTTTCTTTCTTTCTTTCTTTCTTTCTTTCTTTCTTTCTTTCTTTCTTTCTTTCTATTGAAAGAGAAATCAGGAACGCTGGATCTGAAATACTGTGAGACTTCTCTCACTCAGCAACCACCAACTTGGTGTTATGAATCTTGCTACCAACTTCTGTAAGGGGATTCTGTGAATTCTGTAGCATCTGTAGAAACGATGATCTCTTCTTTTGAAAGATAGCAAGGGAATGCACAGTCCTTTCATGAAATAATTTTAAGATATTTGCAAATATTTAAATTAGAAGGTCTTAATTTAGTACCTTTTAAATTAGTATATTTGGCATACATGTTAAATATTTTTATCCTTATTGTCAGTCATGTTTTCTTGTGGTCCCTTCAATAATTCAAGCCAAATTATGAGGCCCAGTCGCCAAGAATATGAATATAAGACACGAACATGGTAGCTAGAAAAAAAACAGAACCCACAACAGAAAGAAGGAAGAGGTTATGACAGAGAGAGACAGAGACAGAGACAGGGAGAGACAGAGACAGAGACAGAGAGAGAGAGAGAGAGGGACTTCAGTACTGAGAAAAGGAAAGGAGAAATATTTTCATAAAGGAAAGGGTGAAAGTGAAAAAGGAAAGATACCAGAGGTTGGTGTCATTCTTGGTCCCTGGTCTCCTCAGGTTGAAGGAAGGGGGAGTATCTGAGGGTCTAAACATTTACTCAAGAGAGAGCAAGTTTATTAAAAATACTGTTTTAAAATACAAACCGGGTGGCTCAGTTGGTTGACCGTCTGACCTTTGGTTTTGGCTCAGGCTGTGATCTCATGGTTTGTAGGTTCAAGCCCTGCATCGGGATTTGCACTGACAGTGCACAGCCTGCTTGGAATTCTGTCCCTCTCTTTCTCTCCCTCTCCAGTTAGTGATCTTGCTCTCTCTCCCAGAATTAATAAATACATATTTAAAAAAATACAAAAGACTAATAAGTCTTTCATTGTCAAGCTTACTGTTTTTTCCTATTATATATCAAAAGTGTTTCAGACCAATTAAAGAAAAAAAACAAGCCACAAATTACTTCATAATTTATTAAAAAAATTTTTATGTTTATTTATTTTTGAGAGAGAGAGAGAGAGACAGACAGACAGACAGACAGAACCTGAGCGGGGGAGGGGCAGAGAGAGTGAGGGAGACAGAATCTGAAGCAGGCTCCAGGCTCTGAGCTGGCAGCAACAGATCCCGATGCCGGGCTCGAACTCACGGACCGTGAGATCATGACCGGAAGTCAGACACTTAACCTACTGAGCCACCCAGGCACCCTACATGATTTTTTTTATGTTAACAATCTTGATCCAATATGTTTTTATAACAATCACATCCTTCTGAAGTGATTTGCCTGCAATTGTCTTGAAAATTCCATTTCTTGGACAGATCCATTTATCAGCCTTGTATGTTGTTCCCACACCAGGAATTCCGAACCCCAGAAGTGGTATGAACTTCAGAACGGTATTTTCTTGGTGCCTAGCTAAATTTGTAGTTTCTAATCCCAGCCAAATGCCTTTTGTATTTTAATTTTGTCAGCTCCACCCTCCATTCCCTGCAGCAATTACTTTAAATCACTGTGCTACTCTTCAAATCTACTCTGTCACTGGTCGTCAGATAAAAATATAAATGTAACCGCACTTAATTCCAAAGCCCCTCTAGCACCCTAACAATTTATCTACAGCCACGTTTGTTTTACCCTATCTCCACCTGTCCAAAGGTAGAAACGCCCCTCTTGTTCAAGTATATTCCTTCTCCTTCAAGTCTGATCCCGGTCCTCCCAGAGCCATACCCATCAGTTAAGCCCTACCTCTTTTACAGCTTTAACTTCTGCTCAATCCTGTCTTCTTCTTTCTGCCTATACAAATGTTCATATCTTCCATATTAAAATGCTGACTTCCTTGAGTCTATAATCAACTTTTTTTTTTAAAGAAAACTTTTTAAAAAAGTATTTATTTTTGAGAGAGAGAGAGAGCATGTGCAGGAGGGGCAGAGAGGGAGAGAGAGGATTCAAAGTGGGCTCCACACTGATAGCAGAGCACCCGATGCAGGGGTGAACTCAAACTGCAAGATCATGACCTGAGCAGAAGTCGGACGCTTAACTGACTGAGCCGCCCAGGCGCCCCTACAACCAACCACCTTTTGCTAATTACTGACGTGTCTCTCCTTCTCATCACGGCCAAGGTCTTCACAAGACAATTGTACGTTAGATGACAGTATGTTCTTAATTTTTACTTAATTATTTTATACCAAGAGCAGGAGGAGGTGATCAGGAAAGACAAAAACTTCAACAAGTAAACGATGCTGTTCAGCTTCAGCATTAATCAAAAAATAGTAATTTGCATTCATGATAAAATACAATCTGCCTCTATCAGATTGATGGAGATTAAGGAGAATGCTACTAGTCAGGGTTTACAAGGTTCAGGAAAAGAGGGAATGTCTGTAATTGACTCCTCATAGGAGCATGAATTGCAACAGTATAACCATCCTGGAGAGTAACTTGGTTATTTATATCAAAAACCTTAACATGTATGCATTCCTTTTGGCCTAACAATTGAGCTACATAAAATGAATTATGCCAGCAGTAGTAGTGTTAGTCGATGTAGTAATAATATTTGAAAAGATAAAATTAGTAATGTCCAATATTAGATTTAAAATGTGCTTCAGAAAACTCATAAAGAGTTGGTTTCGATTTCAGAACCTCATTATTTGGTCTTTTAATAAAAAGTGATCAGAAACTCTACAAGATCTAACTTAAAAACATGTATTTGTAACATGACATGGAAAAAAAAAACCCAAGTTTTGTTAGACCCAGAATTTAATCCAAATATGCTATTTAAAAAGAAAAGAGGGTGCATCCATTGTGGAACACAGTGTGAAGTTTCCTCAAAAAGTTAAAAATAGAACTACCCTATGATCCGCTATAATCGCACTACTGGGTATTTACCAAAAATATACAAAACCACTAATTCAAAGGGATACTTGCACCCCTATGTTTATATGATGATGATACTGAGTGATATATGAAATTACTGAATCACTATCTTGTGCATCTGAAACTAAGAGAACACTGTATGTTAACTATATGGGAATTAAAATTTTTAAAAAGGAAGAAAAGTGGGAAATGAAACAAAATCAGAATACTAGAATTTCTAAAAACTTTTAAGGAATAAGCATTGGCATAGTTGAGTCAGGTCATAAAAATCTTACAAATCTACTAATTTACATATTTGGTTTTACAGATAAAATTGGAAGAAATTGACTTGGTACAGAGATTTCTAATTTGTTTTTTTTTTTAATTTTTTTAAATGTTTATCTATTTTTGAAGGATAAAGAGACAGAGCGTGAGTGGGGGAGGGGCAGAGAGAGAAAGGGAGACACAGAATCTGAAGCAGGCTCCAGGCTCTGAGCTGTTAGCACAGAGCCTAATGTGGGGCTTGAACTCATAAGCTGTGAGATCATGACCTGAGCTGAAATCTATGCTTAACCGATTGAGCCACCCAGGCGCCCCTAGACTTCTAATTTCTGATTCTGGCTCCACCATTTGTAAACTGTGATTTCAGCCAAGATACTTCATCTCTCACATCTTGTTTTCTCTTTTACAAAATTATGGTGTTGAAACAGCTAATGGATTCCTAAAGTGTCCATTATCTCTAAAATGCTTGGATTCTGTGATAAAACAGGTTTCATTAATAATTACAAAATAACATACGTAATATATATTTAAAAAAACTTACTTGTTAGTATGATATCGATTAGAACATCTTCCTTGGTGGGATTTTGGAAAGTTATAACAACAGATGATTGAAGACTGAGGTATGCGGTTATTCTTTTTATGTCTATAGGCTGGGGGAATAGTCCTATTCCAGAGAGGAAGAATCTCCATTCTGTAAACTGTTTAAAGATAAACATTCATGATACATATATCCTAATCATGTACATTTTATTTGCAACACTTAGTAAATGTAATATGCATAAAAATCTTGGCAGGTAAGAGACATTTTGTTGTTAATATTAATATGCAGTTATATTTTTCCTTTCTTTTCCAAATTCTTTTTGATTTCACTGAAACTTCAGTGTATTTCTACACTTAAAAAAGGGGCAAGACCCATACTCAAAATATTAAACATATTTCTATGCATAAAGGTTTATTTATAGCAACATAAAAGAGAAATCTTAATGAAAACCTTGCATTTCTTTTCAAGGTTTTTTAAGAAATCAATTTGTCTAGCAAACTGGATACTAAATACTGCATGAAGTTTCCAAAATCTTAGGGTGAATTTCAAATGAAATTCAGATAGTTATCACATGAAGGCAAAGATGGTGAGGCACAGATTGAAGCCCCATTAAAAGGAAGTGTGCACAACTGCATGGCATATTATTTATCCCCACCGTCTAGTACAGTGTACGTTCTGGTAGGACAAGATGGGGAGAAGAGCTCAAAAATTATGTGAAGGAGATCACACGTAGCCATTGTTCTTATCTGGGTTTCATAAGCCTGTAAAGCACTGTTTGAAAATGTTCCCTTTGTGTTCATTTAGAATGAAAGTCCCGAAAGTACAGCAGACTCTGACTCAGTTCTCTGCACTGAATACTTTGCTAATGTTACAGATGAATGAGGAGGTCACTAAATGAAAACCAACACAAAATAACCTAGTTTATAATGTATTAAACTACATAGATGTGTCCAAGCCTAAATTCCAACAAAAGAGGGAAACTTTTAAGACTGTTTCAAACAAGGACAGGTGATGAAGTAAATCCATAAAATGCTGTGTCTGCATAGGAAGGATTACAGGGAAGTTTTACCTGCATATATCTTCAGATGACTGCATTACTTTTAGTTAGACATTTTACTAACAACATACAAGTACACTATGTTTTCACTTATGATGTCCTACCTTGATTACACACAACTGAATGACTGGGATTAAGCATCAGGGTTCAATTACATTAACAACTGTTTTACATAAATTACTTACTTCTTTTGGCTACTTGATAAAATTCAATCCTGAAGGACAGAAATAAAGTTACTTTAAACCACTGGGAGTGAACCACACTACAAAAACAAGGAGGCCAATGTCAGTGTGTTCATGTTTTGCCATATGGCCTGGAATACTGGAGCTTCTAAATTAAACCATATCCCATATTACTGAACGCTAGTATCCGACAACTGCTCTGGCATTGCTTAAATTATCCCCTTGGGTTCAGGGAGGGGAAACTAAAGAGTATCCAAATGAACATGTGCATTAAAAAATAGTGACGTATTTAGCCCATCTTTATCTCTAACTTTTTTGAATGAAGACACAGCAAACCCTTTAAAGATCCAATTCCCATGTTTCTGAAAGATAATTAGTGGAGGTAAAAGATAGCAAATCTCGCTTACACACTACGCAGAGCTCAAGGACAATACAGCCTCCTAAGAATTAACAAAGTTTTCATAGACACAGGCTGCAAGAATCACAGATTCATGCTGGGTAATCAAACCAGTCTGACTTTATGTCTTCTTTCATTTTTGCTATTCTGACCTCTAGATACAGCAAGCCACACGATCAAATATGAATGAAATAATGGCAACTATGTGAAAATAAAATTAAAACAACTGAAAACCAAAGAAGAAAATCTAAGAACATCAGTCTGGTCTCTAAGAGAAGGCCTGATTGCCAGGTTTGCAGCCTACTATTGTTGCTCTTATTCTGTTACACTGTAACACAATCTCATTTAGAGACTCTGGTAGCATATTTACAGTAGTTCCTGATATTTACAGTAGTGAAGCCCTAGGCAAAGTAACCTCAGGATTCAAAATGCGCACAAACAACTTTAGAGCGAAGTTAGAGTTTTACAAAGCAGGGGCTCTTTACCTGGCTCCAAACCGGAAATGAATGAAATGAATGATAAACTATAGCCACTTCCTTTAGTTCAACAAGGACAAATGATCAGAAATAGTTCAAATTTATCATATAAGGACTGACATTTGTAGACTTTAGATTAAGCAGCTACTCATTTGTGTGTGTCAGGTCAACTACATAAGAGAGGGATAGAAACCTTCATTAGTGTTTCCCTAATGGTTAAAAGTTACTTTGTACTCTTAGAAAAGTAAAACCTTTAACTTTATTTTTAAAAATATCTTCTTTAGATGGCTACATATAAGTAATACCATATACCATATTTCCAGAAGTTCATTCAATTAATACTTTCCAAGAAACTGTTTTTGCTGGCTAAACAGCTAAACACAGTTTTTGCTGTGTGGATGAATTAGATAAAAGAGGAAGTCCCGAATGATTCAGGGATAAAATGAAAAAGAATGGCAAAGAAAATAAAAAGGAAAGGCAAGAAAAATCTTAACAAGGCAGCACATTGAAAAAGTTGAAGGGGTCTGCATCCAGGAGCTGAAAGGATAAATGAATTATTGATTTAAATCTAACCAAGGGTAAATCTTTGGAGATGTGCTACAACTTCGAAGGAGATGCTCAGGGTGACTGAAATCAAGCACCAGTGTTAATCTGAGTTACAAAAGTTGTGTTGATTACATACTTATTTAAGTTCTTTTGTGTTTGATACAGAATTTCACGGGGTGCCTGGTTGGCTCAGTGGGTTAAGAGTCCGAGTTGGGTTCAGGTCATGATCTCATGGTTCACGAGTTCGAGCCCCGCGTCAGGCTCTGTGCTGACGGCTCAAAGCCTGAACCCTCCTTCAGAGTCTGTGTCTCCCTCTCTCTCTGCCCCTCCCCCACTTGTTCTCTCTGTCTCTCAAAAATAAATGAACATTAAAAAAAAATTGAAAACAAAAGAATTTGACACTGAATTTCTAGGCTAGGATTTTCTAAAGCTGAGATGTAGAACTGAAAGTAGAGTTGCACTGCTGATGTGGCAGACTCTTTGAATTGATACAATTTCCACCAGAAATGCAAGCAACTAAATTGTCCCTAACGATTAAGATGAAGGGGCCAGGCCCACTATGAAGCAATGATTTAAAAGATCTGCCTTGTGGGGTGCCTGGATGGCTCAGTTGGTTAAGTGTCCAGCTCTTGGTTTTGGCTCGGGTCATGATCTCATGGTTTGTGTGTTCAAGCCCTGCATTGGACTCTTTGCTGAGAGAGAGAGAGAAAAGCACAGCATGAGCGGGGGAGGGACAGACAGAAAGGGAGACACAGAATCTGAAGCAGACTCCAGGATCCAAGCTGTCAGCACAGAGCCTGACGTGGGGCTCCAAGCCACGAACTGTGATATCATGACCTGAGCCGAAGTTGGACGCTTAAATAACTGAGCCATCCAGGCGCCCCTGAAAGTAGCTTCTTTAGACACCTCCACATGCACAATGTATACTGCATTTACAAAAGTTCATTTAATTAATAATTTGCAATCCACTTGTTTCAGTTGCAAAAAATGTGAAATGAATGAATTACATTTACTTATTTATCGATTTTGAAATTTAATTGACTTTACTTGGTCCAAGAATACTTTGTCATACCTGAGCACAGTGGAAGATGATAGAAGCTTGATGACCAGTTCTTCCAAGAGCAGAAGGACAGAAATGAACAGATACCTCTTTGGTGGAGTGAGGAGGTATGGTCAGCTGTGTAAAGTCAGAGAGAAAAAGAAAGAGAAAGAAAAATCGATACTTTTATTTGAGTCAGCACCTTTGCATGCTAGGTATATGCCAGACTGATATTCACGTGATTAGTGTGTTACCTTGTACACATTATCCGTTCCCAGTATGCCTGCTTGGGGCATACTGGTATAACAGCCATGGTAAACAGTGTTTAGTGGTGTTTGCACCATGTTCTTCTCCCAGACAATGACCACATGGAGTCACTTGCTCTATACGAGGAAAGCAGGATTAGGTTTTAAAGCTGAGTAAGAACCCTGAATAGTAGAAATATTTAAGAACCCATAGCTTATTGATCATCCCGATACATGTTAAACCTCTGGAAACCTAACTTGTAGCTTTGGCGATGTCAAACGAAATGAACTGATTCTAAGCATAGATGTAAGGAAAGCTTCTTTAGTGTACAATGAAGTGTTCCTTTTTGTCCGATCACATTCACATTCCAGGTGTGACCTGTTAGAATAACTTGAGTCTGAACAGTATTAGAATGAGTCACCTCTTTAGAGATTGTGAAAGCCAGCAAGTCCATCACAATATAATAAGGATTTGAGTACCTGGGTAATCAGAATGCTATACCGTGAATAATATAATATCTAACATCAACACTTACAGAATGATAAAATGAGAGGGCACATGTCTGAAAAGTAAGTTTATTTTTTTCACTACTGTATTTTGCCAGATAACTTTTGAAAATGTAAAACTGTAAAATAGCAGTGACATTCAAATCCTTGTAGAAGGTAGTACTTAGTGCTTAATAATAATGTTCTGATCATGACCATGAAATACAAATACAAACACAAACTTAATTTTATATTTAGAACAGAGGCAGCTCCTTACTAGATATATGTATGGTTTATCTACAGCAAATATTTATATCTTAGGTTGGCTCTCCCTCTGACAGTTAATCACTTAAGTTCATGCACACATAAGGAATATAAATTAATTTCAATATCAACCTTAGTAAAAAAAAATAAAAGTTGTATTTCATATTTTCTTTCAATTTAACAAATATGAAAAAGTTCTCTCTCTATATATATATACATATATATGTATAATATATATGTATAATATATATATAAAATCATCTATTTCATTGGAAAAATTATATAGTACTACATTAACTTGGATTTTAATTCTAGTTCTACCACTTACTGACCACATGGGTTTTTTTTAGCCTCTCTGGCCTCAGATTCCTCTTCACTAAATATATGTCAGAAACATGCGGTGAAGATAGAGGTAGTGTATACAACCAAGCAGTAACTCAATAAAATTCCCTTATTTCCACCTGAAATTCACTGAAAAATCCCGTGTTACAAGAAGGAAAGATAAACACCACTGGTTGGAATTTATCTGCAGCAAATATACTGGCTTAGTATACTGGGATATAGACAATACATTAAATATAGGACCTTTGTGAAACTTAAAAACATTTAATTACAAACAAGTGTCATCACGATAACTGATGCCAATACGTGAGCTTAAACTGGATCTTAATTCAAGAGAGAAAGATAATTGACGCAGGTGAATAAACTCAAATTTGGACAGAATACTAGATGATGTGGGAGATTAATTACACTATTAAGAAATATAGGGGCGCCTGGGTGGCGCAGTCGGTTAAGCGTCCGACTTCAGCCAGGTCACGATCTCGCGGTCCGTGAGTTCGAGCCCCGCATCAGGCTCTGGGCTGATGGCTCAGAGCCTGGAGCCTGTTTCCGATTCTGTGTCTCCCTCTCTCTCTGCCCCTCCCCCGTTCATGCTCTGTCTCTCTCTGTCCCAAAAATAAATAAACGTTGAAAAAAAAATTAAAAAAAAAAAAGAAATATAATCTGAAGTATTTAGTGTTGAAATAGCACAATGCCTACAACTTACCTTCAGACTGAACATTAAGAAATGTAAGAGAAAGAGAGAGAGAAAAATATAGCAAGTTATTAATATAAGAACCAAGGTAGAAGGTGTAAGTTTGTGCATTGTATTAGTCTTTCAACTTCTCTATATGTTTGAAAATTTTTATGATATATAGTTGAAGGGAAACAAGTTTTTATATCATTATTTACCTTGATAATAAGTCTGTGCTTACTTATTGAAGCATTTATGAGTAATCATCAATATTTTAAAATCTTTACTTATGTAAACACGAATTCTATGCAACCAAGCCAAGAATAAAGTTAGATATGTGTGTGGGTGCGTGTCTCCCTTTCTAGTATATAGTTATATGTACGATCTGTATTATATAGTATATATATATTATAGTTACCACTAATATGTGCTCCTATTTGTTCTATGATATATAGTAGTATTTTTCTCATCTATAAATTTATTTTTGAGTTGTTTCCCAGTATTCAAGTTAAGTACATATTCAGGGCTCAAGAATATTTTATAAGTGTATAAAAGAATGAACATACTAGAAACCATGGTTAAAATGTTAAAGAAGGAGATGCCTGGATGGCTTACTCAGTTAAGCATCTGACTCTTGATTTTGGCTCAGGACATGATCTCAAAATTCATGAGTTAGAGCCCCGTGTCAGGCTATGTGCTGACAGCATGGAGCCTGCTTGGGATTCTCCCTCTCTCTCTCTCTCTCTCTCTCTCTCTCTCTCTCTTTCTCTCTCTCTCTCTCTCTCAAAATAAACTAATAAACATTTTAAAATGTTAAAGCAGAAGCTATATGCTTCATTATGCAATATACTGCATTTGTTTTCCCCCGGACTAAAGTTTATATTCTTCTTCAAAAATAATGACATAAAAGATATAAGAAGCACCACTTTCTAATGAGAAATTTCAGTTATTTGTACACTATATCCTGACCACCATATTCTGGCTAATTTATGGAGAATATAGTGTTAAGTAATATAAGCATGTGTGTATAGTTATTCTAAGATTAAACTACATACAATTTTAGCAATACCATACTTAGTGATATCTCATTTGACACACTATGGCAGTTAAGAACTAATTTCATATCGTGGTATTATTAGCTGGTAACCAGTGATTTACAAGAGACAGGTATTAAGATATAAATGAAATCACATAGATTTCTTAAACAATCATTAAACAGCAAAGAGTAAAAGCCTTTACTTAAATTCCATATCTACTTAGTAGGGCTTCATGATTTAGTGTGAGATCCTCTGAAGAAAATAATCTATCACAATTATCATTTTGAAGTTTACCTGAAAACACAGTTTTGGTATTCACTGTACATATTTGGTATCATATGTTTGTAAACAAAGATATTGCTGCTAAACCTTTAGATTTTGTTTTGTTACTTGTGGGAGGAGAAAAGTGACTGGGGCCCATTGACTGTTTCTAGTCGCTGCTAGGGATCAAGGAATGAGAAAATGGGATAGAGAAAGGAGAGAGGGTAAGAGCTGTTCACACTGTTTACCAGTGGGGGAGGGGAGGTGGGCAGGAACTCAAGAAGGGCTGGAAGGCTGCCTCCTGGGACCCTGGAAACACAGGACTGCTGAGTCAAAATCATACTGCTAGGAAATTATTTCCAAATCTGATTCCTAAAATGGTCAAAAATAAAGCGCAATCAGTTTATTTAGAGTTCAGTGATCATGAGTATGACTCTAGCATAGAGAATTTTAAAATTTTAGATGGATACGATATTGTTTTTTTTTTGATAAATTAAAATTAAGGGGGATATATATGTATATAAATTCTATTTTTAAATTTTAAGCATTTAAAACCTGATGAATAAATCAAATGCTAATATTCCATGGTGTCCCAAACTCAGTATTGGAAAATGCTCTAGTAGTGGTAGGTAACTTGGCTTTCCAAATATACTTACCACCGATCTGTGAACATCCAAGACAAAATTTTCAGGATTACTGTTTGTTGCTTGCAATTCTAAGGTTTCGTGTGTGGGATTAACTAAAGAAATCATCTGAGCCATGCACCTGGGAGGAAACACAAAGCCAGTAAACTTGTTCAATGATAATTTTATAAACTTGATGACTATTAATGGGTTGAACTGCATACCCAAAAAAGATATATTTAAGTTCTCACTCCCAATAACTCAGAATGTGACCGGATCTGGAAATAGGGTCACTGCAGGTATAATTAGGTAAGATGTGATCATACTGGAGTAGGGTGGCCCTTAATCCACTATGACTGGTGTCCATATAAGAAGATAATGTGAAGACACATGAGAAAATGGCCATATAGCAATGGAGGTGGAGATTACAGTGATGCGCCCCTACATCAAGGAATACCAAAGATTTCTGGCAAGCGCCAGAAGCCACAGATGAAAGAAGGATTCTCTCTTATTGGTTTCAGGGGGAACATGGTCCTGCTGAAAACCCTGAATTCAAATTTCTAGCCTCCAGAACTGTGAGACAATACATTTATGTTGTTTTAATCTACCCAGCGGATGGTACTTGTTATGACAGGCCTAGAAAACTAACATAATAACTTGTGTGAGTTTCAAAATAAGAATAATCATATATGAACTAATGACATTTTGCTAAATTAGTCCCTGATTTTCTATTTTTGAGGCCAAATGTTATTCCACCCTGGGTACTGGAATATATTCCAGTTTTAGGAGCAATATTTACTCATTATTTTATAACTGTTAAATTCAGCCAAAAAAGTTAACATAGTCTAGACATAATAACAAAGAGTAAAAAATTCACAAAGTTCTGTTCATTACATTGAAAAGATCCAGACTAATGATGAGTAAATGCCTTCCCCCCAGAAATGTAGCTGATATTTATGCTAAAAGCAAAGAATAATCAAGAGCGTTCATAATTCTCACCCCACTATCATTTTTAATACCTTTTGATGTATAGCATGAAAATTGTCATCTTGCAAAAATGCAAATCAAACCACACTGGGATACCACCTCAAACCTGTTAGGATGGCTGTTATTAAAAAAAAAATAGTATGTGTAAGCAAGGATGTAGAGAAAATGGAATAGTGGTCTACTGATGATGGGAATGTAAACTGGTACAGCCACTATGGCAAACAATGGGGGGGGGGTTCTCAAAAAATTAAAAAAAAAAAACTACTATGTGATCCAAAAATATCACTTTGGACTATATTTCCAAAATAAATTAAATCAGTATCTTAAAAAGATATCTGCATTTCCATGTTAATTGCAGCATTATTCACAATAGCCAAGATATGGAAATAACCTAAATGTTCTTCCACAGAGGAACAGATAAATAAAATGTGATATATACAATGGAATATTATCCAAACGTAAAAAAGAAGGAAATCCTGACATTTGTGACAACATGGATGATCCTAGAGGACATTATGCAAAGTGAAATAAGTCAGACAGAGAAAGACGAATGCAGTGTGATCTCATTTATACGTGGAATCTAAAACAGTGAAAAATAGTCTTGTGGGAATTAAAATCAATTTCACTGCAAAGATTAATATAACTTGATGACATCTGAAATGGGCAAAGGTGCAAAAAGTAAGAGAGGTGTATGTAGCCTGTGATTGCCAGTGGACCAAGGGGCAAATATGTAAACTAAAGAGGTACTTGATTCATTGTTCATCCAGAAAAATGTTTTCAAAGGAACTGAATCTAATAAACCTTTTTTTAATTGCTAGTTTCCCCAATAATGAGAAATGAAGTTTATAATTATAAATGTGTATACTGAGGATTGTTTTTTTTTTTTTTAGTGCTTATTTATTTTTGAGAGAGAGACAGAGTGAGAGCAGGAGAGGGGCAGAGAGGGGGAGACACAGAATCCCCGAAGCAGGTTCCAGGCTCTGAGCTGTCAGCACAGAACCCAACGCGAGGCTCGAACTCAGGAACTGTGAGATCATGACTTGAACTGAAGTCGGACACTTAACCGACTGAGTCACCCAGGCACCCCAATATACTGAGGATTGTTGATGCACATATTATTTAGGGACAGAATTAAATTTCTTGAGTTAAAACATTGTTATACTTTTTCCTTGGGTTCCATATTCCTCATAATAAAATATTTTGTTATCAAGATGGTCTCAAACTTGTTAATACAGAATAACAAGGGAAAACTAAAATAATATTACCTGTCGAATCAATGAAAAACAAGAAGGTAATTTTCTTAAATGTTGATTTATTTATTTTTGAGTGAGAGTGTGAGTGGGGAAGGGGCAGAGACAGAGGAAGACAGAGAATCTCAAGCAGGCTCCATGCTGTCAGCAGAGAGCCTGATGCAGGACTCAAGCTCATGAACTTTGAGATCATGACAGGAGCCAAAACCAAGTCAGATGCTTAAGTGACTGAGCCACCAGGTGCCCCAACGAGAAGGTAATTTTAATGTGAACCAAGTGGTAGCACCTTAAAAACCATTTCCAGTATGAAGTGTACATGTGAACTCTGCATTTTTTTTTGACTTCTTATGAGTCTTAACCTCTTTTAAAATAAAAAGACACTTAAAAAAAAAGACAGTGTCAAATGCTGGGGATGAGAAACTATTGTGAACCACGGAGAAGAATGAACTTTCTATAAAATAATAAAACAAAAAATTCCTCCAATATGTAAAGGTTCCTCAGGTGACTAAATTCAATTAATTTCATTAATTTAATTCTGCAAATTAATTAGTAAGTGATCACTACCTGTCATTCTGAAATTCATTAATAATCATCTGTAAGGCAAACAATAAATTAAAGCTTTCTCTGACTTATAAGTGCAGAGTCCTGGGGCGCCTGGGTGGACCAGTGGGTTAAGCCTCAGACTCTTGGTTTTGGATAGCCTTCAGCTCAGGTCCCAATTTCAGGTCATGATTTCATGGTTCACCCACCTTGGGCTCTGTGCTGACAGCGTGGAGCCTGTTTCAGATTTTCTGTCTCCCTCTCTCTCTGCCCCTCCCCCCCTCAAAATAAATAAAGATTAAAAAAATTTTCAAAATAGAAGTGCAGAGTCATACTAACTCCACTCATCTTTGCTTACACTTGATACAAACCTAGGAACTATATAATGTACCTCCAATATGAATATTTCCACTGCACTGGAGGCTTTTTAGCAAACTTCATGCTCATTATTCAGATGTTTAACAGAAATCTCAAATTTACAGGTCCCAAACTGAGCTCTTGATACCTACCCTCACACCAGCTCTTCTTATAGTCTCCTCTATCTCAGTTAATGTCACATCCTTAGTTCCAGTTGGTCAGGTCAAAACCTTTAGTGTCATCCATGCCCTGCTGTTTTCCTTATGCCTCAAATAGTAGTAGTCATTAGCTCCAATTTAAAAAATAACCCATAACTGAACACTTCTCTCCACATTCACTGGTAATACTCTGGCCCAAGACGCTATCACCTTGGTCCCGAATTAGTGTAATGACCTCCTAACTGATATTCCTCTCATATCACATACAGATATCAATTCCAGGTAGATTGTACATATAAATATAAGAGGTCGAGACAATATATTTTTCTAGAAAGAACAGTGAAGTTCTTAATGACGTTGGAGTATGGAAGAACAGGAGAAAACAAAAAGGTAGAGAAACGACATTAAAATTAAGAATTTAATTTTGTTAAAAGACTCTATTAAGGGACTGAAAGGGAAACTCACAAGAT
Source organism: Prionailurus bengalensis (assembly GCF_016509475.1). Lineage (NCBI taxonomy): Eukaryota > Metazoa > Chordata > Mammalia > Carnivora > Felidae > Prionailurus > Prionailurus bengalensis. The sequence goes on along the minus strand of NC_057361.1, from coordinate 32,062,715 downwards.
AAGAAGGAATATTTGCAACATATATAACCCACAAAGGTTTGTACCTAATATATATAAAGATTTATAAAGATATAAAGGAAAATACAAACTAAGAGAAAAATGGTGAAGGGACATGAACGGGCACTTCAAAAAAGCCTATATCAAAATGGTCAATAAATACATGGCAGATACTCAACCTCATTAGTCATGAAGGAAATGTAAATGAAAGGTATATTGATGAACCACTTTATACACATCAGAATGGTCAAAATTAGTCTTACCATACCCACGTACTTGAGAATGTGAAGCAATTACAATTCACGTACGGCCGGTGGGAGTGTAAATAAATACAACCAATTCTGAACTCTGTCATTATCCAGTACATTAAAGTGATATTGCATTCCTATGTTTGTACCCAAGAAAAATGGGCATAAATATGCAACAAAAGCATATACAATGTTACATACAACACGTTTCATAATATACCAAACCGGAGGAAAAAACACAAAAGTCTATTAACAATAAGAAGGATTTTGTTTTTTGCAGGAATGAAAATAAATGAAGAATCGTAGATAGAACAACATGAATGGGTCAATAAGTCCTGAATATCATTCAAATATGAGTGAAACAAGCATCAGAGAAAGTTTTGAATAGGAAAAAAGGAGTACAAAATTTATAATTAAAGAAAAAGACCATGACCTCTTAAAATGACCATTCATATCTCAAGTATATCACAAAAAATATTACCAACACGAAATAGGAACAGAACATTATAATAAAAAAAACCACATAAATCAAACATCCAAACGACAACAACAAAAATGGTCTTGGATGTTGACAGCTGACCTGAAAATTCAACAGAAAGACTGGAAGATAAATTCAAATAAATCTAACTTAATACAAAAGCACAAATGTTGGTAAAAAAGGCCAAAATATAAGAAAATTAAAATAGCCCCCAAGTTCTAAAACTAAAACATGGCTGTTTTAGGAAGAGACAAAATAGAGAGCATAATTTGAGACTTCCAGAAACTGAAAATCATGTGTTTCCATATTGAAAGGAACCCCAACCACCTAGAAAAATGTATGAAAATAGAGCCACACCAATTTATAGCATTAAAACATTTTAAAGACACTGAGTACAATTAATGGCCAAACTTCCAAAGAGGATAAGGATCCATAATAAGGCTGGCTCACAAAATAGTTATTATCAAACATGTTTTAATAATATGTAATTTTCAATTATACACAGTACAACTTGGATCAAAAGAAATATGCTTTAGAAAACCATGTACAAAAGTAACAAGAACTTAAAAAGAAAGAGAAAAGGGGAGCACCTTTTAGTGGAATGAAAAAAAACACATGATTGTAAAACTGGCTGAGCTAAACATTTTCACATAAGTGTATTCGATTTGTTATATACACACATAGTTTTCAAACATTAATATATTTTTAAAACGAGAAAAAATATACAACTAGAAAGACATTTGTTAATAACTTGAAGTAGACACTGCTGCTGCCCTACCCAGTTCCCCTAGAAGATCTTCACCAGTTCTCTAGCCCCAGACTCCAACCTCTACATGTCGCGGTTCGTCTTCCATCTGAGACCTTCAGATGATTCCCTTGGGCCCTGCTGTCTCCTCAAGTGTACAGATAGTAGAAGTGCCTGGGAGTTTATACCTCTTCCCAAGGAAGCCTATAGTGACTAGTTTGGGGAGTTCAAAAGCTCAGCATCTTGGCATCAGGACAAACTCTGAGATGTCATTTATGCTCCAGAGCTGTCTGCAGGATCAGATAAAGTCTGGGACTGTACCTGCAATCATGAGCTTGCTTACTTCCTCCCTTTTCTTTTTTTTTTTTTTTTCAACATTTATTTATTTTTGGGACAGAGAGAGACAGAGCATGAACGGGGGAGGGGCAGAGAGAGAGGGAGACACAGACTCGGAAACAGGCTCCAGGCTCTGAGCCATCAGCCCAGAGCCTGACGCGGGGCTCGAACCCACTGACTGCGAGATCGTGACCTGGCTGAAGTCGGACGCTTAACCGACTGCGCCACCCAGGCGCCCCATTTCCTCCCTTTTCTTATCCTGCTTCCCATATTCTCTTACTGATTTTTCTCACTGAGATCACTTCCTCAACAAATCACTTGCTACAGATTTATTTGGCTAACAGATCTGGCACTGGGAGAAATCAACATTCTTCTGGTGTACTAAGGGAGAGAAATTAACAAACAGGTACTGATTTGTCCACTAGTGTGCATGCTCTTTAAAGGTAGGAATAGTGACTTGGTTACCCCTGTGTACCAGCATCGAAACTGGTGCCAGACACGTAATAGGAACTCAACTATGTAAATATAAATGGTCATATCTCAAGGGCACGCACTATTAGCCAAGTAACCAAGTATTCTCCACTGCCCACTACTTACCCTCTGCTTTGCTTTGACCAAACTTCAGTCGGCCTTCTATCTTTCCCAAAGGCCCCTGAGCTCTGCTTGTTCCCAAGCCTGAGCAAGCACAAAAAAAGTGCAACATGCCTCCTTTCTCTGCTTCTCCTGGGAATTGGCTTACCACAGCATTGCTCCTTTTCCTATCTGTCCCCACCAGTCATTTTCCTTTCTATGTCCAGTTTTCCCTCCAAAGACTCTGCTTAACTCTTCTTGTCCCACCTTTACCTTTCACTGTTTGATTGTGAGATGCTTGCAGATTTCTGAGATCAGTATTCTCCAACTATTTCAATAGTTCCTTTCTTTCCCTTACAATAATCATTTTGAATAAAGGCCTCTCTATACTAAGCCCTGATTTGTTTTTCTTTCACAAAAGTTTTCCATGGGGTAGTTTCAATATCAAACCTTCCCTGGAAAAGAAAATCAATGACTGAAAATATATTTATGTCTTATCAAAAAAGATCAAGTGGATTATAACAATATTCTTTTAGAAAAACTTTTTTCTTTACATGAAATAATTTTATCTATTAAATGGAACTTACTTGCCAAGGTCACATTGTACTTCTGGCATTGTGGTTGGTTTTGGTAATTCAGTAGTTAATCTCAGTAAATACCAAAACTCCAGAGCCACATTAGGTTGAAAAACAATGCTGGTGGAGAAAAACACACAAAATCTTGTCAGTGACTTTAGTTTGTGTCAAACCTAGCAGACAAAAATCCTAAATAGGTCGTTTCAAGTACAATATTTGACAACTATTCTGTGACAAATTCTACTCTTGTTGTAGATATATTAAAAATTTTTCATTTTTGGTGAGAAAATCACTTTATTATTCAGAAAAACAGTGTCATCATTAATATCTGTTTAATAAATGCCTGTTAAATGAATGAAAAATGTTTAATGAATTCAAATATCTTGCAAGAGCTATAACAAGCGAAGTCCTGCTTTCTGTGATTAAAGCCAACTTAGTTTGTTGAATAGAACGCATGTATATTTTCATGCGAAGGCTACCAAGTGACATGCAACTCTGGAGAGCTTCCCTTATAGTCTGCGTGTGCTCACCTTTGGGGGAAACAGAGACAGAACCTGTGACTGTCTACAAGTAGAACCAGAAAAAAAACTAACTAAATAAAAAATCAATAAAACCGGGCTGGCATCTCAGCTCTGTCATCTTTTATATGAGGAGACTTGAATAAGTCACTTAAAATAATTTTGAAGGCTTAATTTCAGAGGATCGACAATAAAATATAATGCTACACTCCCACCATACCTTTCATCTCTACAGCCCGGAGTTGCTGGAGAATACCGTGCCACATACTTAGTACATTCTAGTGGATACAGCTGAAGTTTCTTGAGTCCATTAAGAGCAGCATTTGATAACTGCACATCTAAGTGAATAATTCTCTTTTTTGGATTAGAGAGAGGTATTTCAATGCAAATGCTCTCCTAGAATTACAGAACAAATGTATAATCAGCTCTTAGTGTCAGCACTGAATTAGTATTCTACAAAAGCAAATGTAAAGAAAACTTTCACACAACAAAAGGCCATTTGTTTCATTTTTCTGCTTGATCTACTATTGATTATATCTCACTCACCTTTAATCTCTTATATGTTTTCCTTGACTAGTTTTGGCAAATGGTAACATTATTTTTTTTCAACAACAAATACTCCAAGACATCCATCTAGCTAAATGCTCAGGAAAGTGTAAAATTACTTCTAAAATATAGTTTTCTTCAATACCATTATTACCACGAGGTCCATTTGTCAATGTTTCCCCTAGCTGTGGTACTCAAACTTTAGCATGCATAAGAATCCTCTGCAGAGGTTGCTAAAACATAGATAACTGGTTCCCTACCCCAAAGATTCTGATTCAGTAGCTCTGGCATGGGGCCTGAAAATACATCTTTTCTTTTTTTCTTTTTCTTTTCCTTTTCCTTTTCCTTTTCCTTTTCCTTTTCCTTTTCCTTTTCCTTTTTCTTTTTCTTTTTCTTTTCTTTTTTTCTTTCTTTCTTTCTTTCTTTCTTTCTTTCTTTCTCTTTCTTTCTTTCTTTCTTTCTTTCTTTCTTTCTTTCTTTCTTCCTTCCTTCCTTCCTTCCTTCCTTCCTTTCTTTCTTTCTTTCTTTCTTTCTTTCTTTCTTTCTTTCTTTCTTTCTTTCTTTCCTTTCTTTGAGAGACCGAATCATAACCAGCCTCCAGGCTCAGCATGGAGCCCCACACAGAGCTGGATCTCACGACTGAGATCATGGCCTGAGCCGAAATCAAAAGTTGGACACTTAACTAACTGAGCCACCCAGGCGCTCCCCCACCTCTTTTTAGAAAGAGAGAAAAAATGTATTTGTTTTTTTGAAAAATTTTTAAAGTTTATTTTTGAGAGGGCGGGGGAGGGGCAGAGAGAGAGGGAGACACAGAATCCAAAGCAGGCTCCAGGCTGTGAACTGTCAGCACAGAGCCCAACATGGGGCTCGAACTCATGAACTGAGGGATCGTGACCGGAGCCAAAGTCAGATGCTCAAGCGACTTAGCCACCCAGGTGCCCAGAAAATATGTATTTCCAAAAAGTCCTATTGATTCAGAGGATACAATCTATAACATCAGCATTGAGTACTAGGGAAGATCTGAACTAAGAAGACAAATTATGCTGATAATATAAACTATCTTCTTGTTTAGATTCCTTCCTTCTATTTTGGTTTTTCCTGTCCTGCCCCCTAGCTACATCTACACAGCCCTGGAAGGTACTCTTTACGTTCCAAGTTTTTGATCCCCTTGCTGGACTTTTCTGGCTAATGACTTTTATTTCATCCCATTACAGCCGTGATCTCCATGACATTAAAGACCATTAATTGAAACAAAAGTGTTAAAGGTGATTAGCAGGCAGGACATATCTCAATCTTAAGCAAAGACCAGTTGTCTAAAATGCCTTACCCTAATGAAATAGAGAATGTTGGACATTTCATTCATAATTCAAAGCGTGGTAATGGATGTACTTTAGGACTTGGAGGTATTTTGAAACTTATCAAATTAAAGGAGTGACAAAAACAACCTTGAGGTTAAGCTGGTAGGTACAGGTGGTGATGGGGAGAGAGTTATTCACAAAACATATCTTTAAGATAGATATTACAGCTTCATCCAAGGAACGAACATTTGCTTGATTACCGATATATAAATAAATGAGTGGATAAATGTAACATTTGGGGGGAATAGAAATAGCATTTAGTATGGTGAACATCTGGTAAGGAAAGATGAAAAACAAGAATATATACAAATTTACAACTGAATTGGGATATCATTTAAAAAAATTTTTTTTTAACATTTATTCATTTTTGAGAGATAGAGAGAGACAGAGCATGAGCAGGGGAGGAGCAGAGAGAGAGGGAGACACAGAATCCAAAGCAGGCTGCAGGCTCCAAGCTGTCAGCACAGAGCCCGATGTGGGGCTCGAACCCACGAACTGCGAGATCATGACCTGAGCCCAAGTCAGACATTTAACTGACTGAGCCACACAGGCGCCCCATGGGATATCATTTATTACAAATCAGATTTAATCATACATGCAATGGCAAATGGCCACTGCCAATAGTTTCAGAAGATATTAGAATCATGGATTCTAAAATATATGGGCATTTAAATTGCTATATTAAAATAATCAATGTTCATAATCATAAAGAAGGAAAAGTAAAAATATAAAATGCAAAAAACCCAATAATGACATTATGTCACAAAGTTTATAATTTCATGAGACTGTTACAGAATTTAGCCTTCTAGGAAGTTTCTAAGGGTCAAACAGATCAACAACTAAACCATATGACCAGGATGACAAATACCAACAACCATATATTGGCCTAGAAACTTTGCCCAGGTCTTTAGACAGAAAACTAAAATGAGACAACGTTGGACTAGACATTTGTCCTGGTCTATTACTCAGATATTTCTTAGAGATGATCGGTATCAGTCTATAGTAATGCTATAGCTTCTTCTTCATAAAAGTAAAAAGTGATTTTCAAAATGTTTTCACCACAACCTCAAGGAATTAATTTTACATCACAACCCGGCCCACATACACATACCACTGAAAAAAAAGATTCACAAAACATTCCTTACTCTTCCCACACATGACATTTTCTGATACTTTCTATTTTCTTTTATTCTATTTCTTTATTTTGTAATTTTTAAAATTTTTTAATTAAAAAAAAATTTAATGTTTAATTTTGAGGGAAAAAGAGAGCATGAGCAGGGGAGGGGCAGAAAGAGAAGGAGACAAAGAATCTCAAACAGGCTTCAGGCTCTGAGCTGTCAGCACAGAGCCTAATGTGGGGCTCAAACCCACAGACCGCGAGATCATGACCTGAGCTGAAGTCAGGCACTTAATGACTGAGCTACCCAGGTGCCCCCTACTCTATTCTATTAAAAAAATAAATAATAATAATAATAATAATAATAATAATAATAATGCTCATTTTGACCCACTCATGTTTTGAGATCTATACAATGAAAACTCTGGTCTACAGAGGAATGAAGTACTGGAATACCAAATTGTTTCATGTCTTATCACATATAAACTTTTAGCTCAAAGTAAAACAAAACCACTTTCAATCTAGTGTGATCTCTGTGAACTACAAGCCATGTAACAGAAGCATGCCCTAGTGTTACAAATGTGTTAGGACCTTCTGCACTTGGCCAAATCTCAAGAGATGAAAATGAGGATGCACCTCTGGGGCATTTGTGTAACAGTTCCTCTTTGATACGTCCATGGCTGAGAAGAAAAGCTGGTAAAAGCAAGATAAGAGGTACCAGCCAGATGTCCAAGGCCGGATACTCCCCTTGCATGCTCTTGGCTTCTGTAACCTTGTTTGCCTCCTGCCTCCACCAACTACCCAAGTAGCACCACTGATAAATGCCCCCTCCCCTTTTTCTTTTTTCTCTTGGACCCCCTCCCATTCCAGCCATAAAAGGAGGCCAGCCAATGCCAAGGTTTGGGACTCAGTCTTTGGAGGTGACTCCACTGGGCCGGCACCGGTGCACAATGAACAGTCTTTCCTGATTCCCCGAGTGCGTGTGTCTTGTCTCTTCCTGGGCGTGGTGTACTTGCTGTAACATTTTGGAGCACTGGCTGGGAAGCCAACAGCTGCACTAGCCCCTTGAGCCACCGTTGTCGGTGGCCAGCAGACAGGCCACTCTTCGAGGGCCCCTGTGACAGAAAAGAAGGCGCACCGCTGGTGACTTCACTGGACTCTGACCCTTGCTGGGCTGGCCATAGTCCGCCCCCACTGCACTCGGATGGACTCCAGGGGGAATCAGAAAATTCTGCCTGGATGGGACATCGGACCTAGTAAGTGTCCCCGGGGACCCAGAACCGAGTTCAGGCCCGCCTTAGAGGCAGAAGGGGAGCTTGATCACCTCCCAGGTGACACAGTCTCTGCATAGCACAGGGAAGTCCTGGGTGGAAGTCTGCAATCTGTGTGAATGTGTGCGTGAGTGCCTGTGCTCCACGGTCTCAGCTACGGAGCCTGAGTGGGTCCTACCCTGCAATTCCGCGATGACATCATACAGTTCAAGGCAGAATCAGGTTCACAGAGGCCTCATCCGAGTCAGGGGTTTACACTGACCTGCCAATGCTAAGAGGCATCTAAATCCCCGTGAGGGGAGCGGCCAGGCAGACGAAGTGACATCTTCCCTTGTGTTTGTCCTGCAACACCGTACATTGGGAAGGATTTATCTAGAATACCAGGATGGGGGAAAATTCCTCAAAACCAACTGTTTTGGAATGTATGATTAAGAATTTTAAAAAGGGATTTTCAGGTGACTATGGGGTCAAATTGACCCCCAGGAAGTTACACACTCTCTGTGAATTAGAATGGCCCATGTCTGGTGTAGGTTGGTCCCCTGCAGGCACCTGAGATGTCCCCACAATCTGAGCTGTTTATAAAGTAGTTAGTGGAGACCTTGGCCACCCAGATCAATTCCTATATATGGATCAGTGGCTGGAAATAGCCCAAGTCAAGCCTACTTGGGTCTGGGTTGATGTTAATAGTAAGGGACAATGTAGGGTCTTAGTGGCACAGGCCAAGAAGAAGACCTCATAGCAGAAAATTCTGCCCTCCATCCTCCAGGAAAATTCAGAAGTCCCTCCATTTCCACCACCATATGCCCCCAGCGCCCCATCAATCAAGGGAGGGGAACCTCCCCTGCCTGATAATCCACCCCCATTGGTCTCGGCTCTGCCAGCAGTCAGACCACCCCAACCGGGGACACCTCAACTGGTAGGAAGATGCCTCAGGTCCGTGGCTCAAGGTCCAAAGCCCCCAATGGCAATGCAGATGGCATTGTGGGAGACTAGGGGCAGCCAGAGAATAGGCTCCAATGGGACCCTACAATAGGGGGGATTGTTTTTCTACTACCAACCGTTCTCTACTACTGACTTCCTCAGTTGGAAACACCACATGCCGCCCTACTCTGAGAAGCCACAGGTGATGACAGATCTCCTAGAATCCATAATCCAGACTCACCACCCTGCTTGGGTCAGCTGCAAACAGCTTCTTCTTACCCTTTTCAACACAGAAAAGCACTGACAAATTGTCCCCAAAGCCAGAAAATGGCTCCAGATTCAGGTACCAGATGGGAATCTAGATATTGAGGCTTGGGTATGGGAGGCTATGCCCGAAGAAGAGCCCCACTGGGACCCCAACACAGAAATGGGAAGGGCCAGACTAGAAAAATACTGACTGACCTTCCTCCAGGGAATAAAACCAGGGGCCAAAAAGCCCACCAGCATGGCAAAGGTATCTGAGGTCTTACAAAAGCCAGAAGAGAATCTGGCTGATTTCTATGAAAGATTATGTGAAGCCTTCAGAGTTTACACTCCATTTGACCCAGAAGCCCCTGAAAATCAGTGCATGGTCAATGCTGCCTTTGTGGGACAAGCCCAAAGTGACATTAGACAGAAGCTCCAAAAATTGGAAGGATTTGATGGAAAAAATGCCAAAAATTATTGGAAATCGCCAACAACGTTTTTGTAAACTAGGATCAAGCTGCCAGAAAGGAAGCAGACCGAAGAATGAAACAAAAGGCAGCTCTCCTGGCCACCGCCTTGAGGTGACCACCCCCTCCAGAAGGGCCCCCACGGAAACCACGAGGGATGCAAGAACAAAGCAGAAGGGCACCACTGGGATGGGATCAATGTGCCAACTGCAAAGAATTTGGACACCGGAAAAATGAACGCCCCAAATGCCAAAAAGGGAGACCAAACACTTCTGCTCCACCCAGCCACTACCAGCCAGGACCACCTGAGGCTGACCTGAATGGACTGGCAGGAGTGGACTCTGATAAGGAAAGACCAGGTTCTATCCAACTAGGCCCCTATGAGCCCATGGTTAAAATGAAGGTGAGGGCCAAACAATAGACTTCATGGTGGACACTGGGGCTGAACACTCTGTGGTGACATGCAAGGTGGCACCTCTGTTGGGTTGAGAAGTCACCATCGTAGGAGCACAGAGGTATAAACCCAAAGGCCATGTTGTGGTCTCCGACAATGCCAGCTGGGGCGTCACCAAGTAGTGCATGAATTCCTGTACCTACCTGACTGCCTGGTCTCACTGTTACGTAGAGACCTCTTAGCCAAGTTGGGTGCAGATAACCTTCTCATCAAACAGACAGACACAATTGTGCCCAAAAGAAAAGGCCCAACCCATGATTTTGTCCCTGACGATTTAATGGGAAGAAAAATGGAAATTATATACTTACCCTCCCGGGGAGCCAACTGTGGCCCCCGAGCTAGAAGCTGAATTCCCTTCAGTTTGGGCAGAAGGAAACCCCCCTGGTCTGGCAAAAAACCATCCCCCCCAATATTAATTGACCTAAAGCCTGGGGCTGAACCTGTCAAAATACACCAATATATCATCCCACAGGAGGCATGCCTGGGGATCTAGACACACTTGGACAGGCTACTCAAATGGGGACTTCTAAAACGATGCCAGTCCCCATGGAATATTCCCCTGCTGCCCGTGAAAAAGCCTGGGACAAATGATTACTGCCGTGCAAGACCTGAGAGCCATTAATGAAGCAGCCTTCATGCTGCATTCAGCATTGCCTAACCCATACACTCTACTAAAACTCATACCCTCTGAAGCAGAATGGTTCACATGCCTAGATTTAAAGGACACCTTCTTCTGTCTCCAGCTAGAGCCTAACAGCCAACCCGTATTTGCTTTTGAGTGGGAAAACCCTACCACATGGGCAAAGGAACAATTCACTTGGACTAGACTGCCACAAGGATTCAAAAATTCACCTACCTTATTCAGTGGGGCACTAGCATCTGATTTAGCCAGGTTTCCAAGATGGAACCTAGCATGTGCCCTCTTCCAGTATATGGACAATCTCTTGCTAGCCAGTCCCAAGCAGACCCAGTGCTGGGAGGGAACCAGAGCCCTACTCAGTCTATTAGCAGAGGCGGGATACCAGGTGTCAAAGAAAAAGGCACAGATCTGCCAAGAGGAAGTTCAATATTTGGGCTTCAAAATTACCCAAGGCAAACAGATGCTGGGAGCCAAAAGGAAACAGGCAGTCTGTGCCATTCCGGTTCCTACTATCTGCTGGCAGATCCAAGAGTTACTGGGAGCAGCAGGATTCTGTCCAATATGGATCCCAGGGTTCTCAGAGTTGGCCAGACCTCTATACAAAGCACTAAAGGGGGAAGAGAGAGCACCCCTTTTCTGGGGCCCTAATCAAGAAAAGGCATTCAAAAGTATAAAAACAAAACTCACAGAGGCACTGCTCTTGGGACTCCCAGATATATCATGAGATTTCAATCTGTTCATACATGAGAAGAATGGGGTGGCTCTGGGGGTTCTCACCCAGGAATGTGGGCCTTGGCAAAGACCAGTGGCATACCTTTCAAAGCAGATTAACTCAGTTGTGGCAGGATGGCCACCCTGTCTGAGGACCCTGGCAGCCACCACACTTTTAACCAAGAAAGCAGACAAACATGTTGGGGCAAAACCTAAACCTTAAGGTTCCCCATTCTGTCACTGCCTTGATGGATGCCAGAGGGCAACACTGGGTAACGCATGCTTGGATGATACAATATGAGGGACTGCTACGTGACAACCCATGAATAAGATTGGAAGCCATAAAAACTCTAAGCCCTGCCGCTTTCTTGCCTGCAGTGGCAGGGCCCTCAGAGCATGATTGTCTAGAAGTACTTGATGAAGTCTCTTCTAGCTGACCAGACCTATCAGACAGGCCCTTACGAAATTCTGACCTCATCCTGTATACCAACAGTAACAGCTTCATGAATGAAGGCAAAAGATATAGTGGTTTTGCAACAGTCTCTGATTTTAAGGTCATAGAAGCAAAGGCCCTTCCATAGGACCACAATGGTCAGCCCAAAGGGCAGAACTGTGGGTCCTAATAAGAGCACTGGAACTCAGTAAAGACAAACAGGCCAACATATACACTGACTTGAGCTATGTCTTTGCCACTCTACATGTACAAGGGGCTCTATACAAGGGGAGGGGACTTGTGAGCGCATGAGGAAGAGAAATAAAAAATCGGGAAGAAATCCTAAAACTATTAAGGGCAGTCTGGGATCCGAGGAAGGTAGCAGTCATCCACTGCAAGGGACACCAAAGAGGAAAGGACTCAGTGTCAGAAGGTAACCGATGAGCTGACATCACAGCTAAATAAGCAGCGGGAAAACAGACAACACCCTCAAAAATCATGCTGGCCCTGGAACTGCCAACTTCCCCAAAGTACACAATCCAAGAAACAAAACAGGCACAGCACAGCAGAAAAAGGAGGCCAGACAGAAGACGGATGGTGGGTACTTCCAGACCAAAGAGTCTATGTATGGGAGCAGCTAGCCCACCAGGGGGTTCTCCAACAGCATGAACTCACCCACCTAGGAAAAACTGCCCTTGAAACCTTTTTAGCCGTTACTCTGTAATTGCTCAACTCCCATCCCTCTGTGCCTCTCTCAACACTGCCTCCTCTGTGCTCAAAATAATGCCAAACAAGGCCCCACTGGGCCCATGGGAATCCAACACTGTGGTCACGCATGCTTCGGCATGCTTCAAAGGTTTAGAGGTAGATTTTACCGAAATGAGACTCAGTAAGGATACAAATATCTTTTAGTAATCATCTGCACATTTTTGGGCTGAGTTGAAGCCTATCCCACACGCACTGAAAAGGCAAGAGAAATAACCAGGGCCTTGCTAAGGGATCTCATTCCCAGACATGGAATGCAATTAACCATAGGCCCAGCTTTTGTGGTCAAGGTGGTATAACAAGTAGCCAAAACCCTAGGTATCCAATGGAACGTACACACAGCCTACCGGACCCAGAGTTCAGGGAAAGTGGAATGTATGAACCGGACCCTTAAATCAGCCATGGCAAAACTATGTCAGGAAACTAACTTGCGCTGGACAGATATACTACCCCTAGCTCTTCTCTGAATATGCTGTACACCCCAGGCAAAAATAGGATTCTCCCCATTTGAGATCCTATATGGAAGACTCCCTCCACTAGTCAAATTCAAGGGGGACCTGACAGAGCTAGGGAATTTAGAAACACAAAAACAACTCCAAGGACTAGGGAAAACTGTACTTGAGATACATTAGATGGGTGAGAGACAGGATACTTACTTCCCTAGGAATAAGTGTATACCCCCACAAACCTGGGGATCAGGTTTGGATAAAAGACTAGAAAAAGGAACCACTTAAACCTACCTGGAAGGGACCTTATTTAGTTGTGCTAACTATGCCCACAGCTCTCCAGGTTGCAGGACTTATTGCCTGGATCCACCATTCTCAAGTAAAGGCTTCACCACCTGTCACCTGACAGCCACTTGAAATGTAAAGTAACTGCTAACCAGAACAATGCTCTACAGATCACCCTTAAGAAGAAAGCAACCGAAAAGCAGCCTGCAGCCAACACCTGAGAACTCTCTGTAACCAGAAGCTTGAGGAAATCACCAAGCAACTTAAATAAATTATAACAAATCATTTTCTCTCAGATTTCATCGTCATCCCCTACCTATTTCTCTTTGCATACTTGTTGCCATACTCTTTGCTGTAGGGTTGACCCAAGTTTCTCCCGCAGACTGGCGCCTCAGTCACAAACTCTTGTTAGCCTTCCTCTACTTACTAGTGTCAGGATGCCTTATTCTCTTTAGATGTATATTATCTGAGTTATGATTGATGTCTTCCTCTGCATGTTGTTCTCTGCCTTTATAACCGTCTCCTACCCCAAGATGGGATCGCCCTATCTCCTGTCCCTGCTACACTTACTCCTGTTCCTAACTTGTTCAAGAGGAGTCTTCTCACTCCCACCATGCAAATGCATGAGTTATCATTTGCCTTTGTCCCCTAAAGGCACAAAGAGTCACTCTATGCTTCTAACCGTTGAACCCCATCTACTGTCTTCATGAGGGACAAACTTCGGGGTTGCACTGCCTGCTACCCCACTCGGCCTCCTAAAGAGGCCATTTCTTCCCATGTGCCCTTCCTGACTCTTGCTCCAACCCCTCCCCCCTGTGTCAATTCCTGCTCCTCTGGTCTGCAGAGATAAAATGACACTACCACCATGCCCCTGTGCCACTGTGTACTCCCGCATGCCGAATAGATATTATGATACCAAGAGGGTCACCCCCCCGTACCAGAAATGGAAAACTTATTGGATGGGAAAAATTTAAACACACACACACACACACACACACACACACACACTATTGGGGACTGCCTGATCCAACCTGCCCTGATGTTCCCCATGACTGCTGGGTCACTTCTGACCTAACCCTTCAACCTCCGACTGAACATAAATCAGACCAACTTGTCTTAGATCCCCATTTGATCAAATGTTAAACACTACACATCGCCTCCTCAATGATACCAATCCCAGCCTGGCCAAGCCTGTTGGCTCTGCTTGTCCACAGGAACCCCCCATTACACAGCTACTCCGACAACACAGACAACTGTAAATGTTACCCTGTTAACTAAAGACCCACACCCCCACATGGTGAGGCCTGTACTAACGGGAGTCGAACTGTCCCAAACAGCTCCCAGGTGCCTGACAAACAAAATTGGAAAAGAGCCAGTTGGCAATCTGACCATTGGCAAATGCAACCAGACTCTTGACTGTCAGAAATTCAGTCATCTTCCTATAACCCAACCCTGGTGTTGACCCCTCCCAGGGCTTCTCTTTGTATGTGGGTCGGATGCCTACCTGTGTCTACCAGCCAATTGGATGGGCATCTGCACCCCAGCCTTCATCACTCCTCAGATAAATATTGTACCCAAAAACCAGTCTCTTATAGTACTCTTCGCAGCATATACTCAGTCCAGAAGAACCATTCAAGTCATACGGCTGCTAATTGCCTTAGGAATAACGGCAGAGGTGGGCACTGGAATAGGAGGAATAATCTCCTCAACCACTTATTATCATGAATTATCCAAGGACCTAACAGATGACATAGAACAGGTTACCAAATCTCTGATGGTTTTACAAGACCAAGTAGACTCCCTAGCAGTGGTAGTCTTACAAAACAGAAGAAGGCTGGACCTGCTTACTGCTGAAAGAAGAGGAATATGTCTCTTCCTAAATGAAGAATGTTGTTTCTATGTCAACCAATCAGGGATAGTCTGAGATATGGCCCAGCAGTTAAGGGAGCAAGTCAACAAATGAAGACAGGAACTTGCAGATTCATGGAACTCTTGGAGCAACATATGGAATCGGGCATCCTGGCTCTTCCCCTTAACTGGTCCTCTCCTAATGCTTTTCATAGCCCTCCTGTTTGGTCCTTGTATTCTTAATATGCTAACCAGGCTTGTTTCCTCTTGCCTAGAAGCTATAAAACTCCAAATGATGCTCCAGTTGGACCATTCTAGCTGTTGCTACTCTCCTTTGAATTACAAAGAACCCTAGCTGCCTCACCGGTCCCTTCAACATCCCTGTGCAGCAGGAAGAAGCCAGAAGGGTCTTCGCCCCTCTTCCCATGGCAGCAAATGGTTCCCTGACGCCCACAAACTGATTTTTCTCTAAGTCTGCCACAGTAGCTTGAGAATTAAGAGGGAAGAATGAGAAGAAAAGCTGGTAAAAGCAAGATAAGAGGTACCAGCTAGATGTCCAAGGCCGGATATTCCCCTTGCATGCTTTTGGCTTCTGTAATCTTGCTTGCCTCCTGCCTCCACCAACTACCCGAGTAGCACCACTGATAAGTTCCCCCCCCCTTTTTCTTTTGTCTCTTAACCCCCTACCATCCCAGCCATAAAAGGAGGCTGGCTGATACCAAGGTTTGGGGTTCAGGCTTTGGAGGTGATTCTGCTGGGTGAGCACCAGTGCGCAATAAACAGTCTTTCCTGATTCCCCAAGTGCATGTGGCTTGTCTCTTCCTGGGCACCAAGTATTTGCTGTAACATGGCAAATATCACTACTTGATCACTTCCCTCTTACACAGTAGGTCTGGACACCCCCTCACAATTGAGCAGCCTTACAGAAAGGAATCATTAATTGCTTTGAGCTACTGGCACTAAGAAGCACTACAATCTCTAGAGAAAGCCTATAATTGAATTCTCTGGGGTCGTCTCAAAACCAGCAATAGACTCAATAGAAATAAATGTTTAATTATGGTAAAAAGCTTTAAGTTTCCAATTAACAGTGCTGTATTTCTAGGGCGCCCGGGTGGCTCAGACGGTTAAACATCCAACTTTGGCTCAGGTCATGATGTCATGGTTTGTAGATTTGAGCCCTGCAACTGACAGTTGACAGTGCAGAGCCTGCTTGGGATTCTCTCTCTCTCCTCCCTCTCTCTGCCTTTCCTCTACTTGTGCTCTCTCTCTCAAAAAAATAACATTTTTTTAACATTTTATTTTTTAAAAATCTTTTAATGTTTTTATTTTTGAGAGGGGAGGGAGGGGCAGAGAGAGAGGGAGACAGAAGATCTGAAGTGGGCTCTTGCTGAGAGTGAAAAGCTCCATGTGGGGCTCGAACTCACGAACCATGAGATCATGACCTGAGCTGAAGTCGGAAGCTTAACGGACTGAGCCATCCAGGTACCCCAATAAATAAACCTCAAAAAAAAAGAGTGCTGTATTTCTAGTCTGGTAAAATATATGTCAAATTTAACTACAACATTATAAAAAAATAATTTCTAGCTTTCATTATAGTTTGAATATTTTAAGTTTAAATAGATAAAAATCCCCAAATTACACCTTTAAAATCAGTTTTGTATGAATAATCCCTTTTAAATATACACCTGCCAAGATACTGTCAAAATTAATTTGGAAAAGATTAATTTTCTAACTATATTTCTTAAGGGCATAAAAGTTAGATATTTTATTAAATATTTCATGCATTCAATAAGTTAAAGAGATTTTTGTCATTCATCATTTGATGAGATGATGAAAATTTGTAAGTTTATTCTCGAAATACCTTCTTTGTGTTATCTATATAATCCAAAAATGCATAACTATTTTCAGCATGCAAAAGAGAAGGTATAAAGAATTCATCTGCAAAAATGGTTAATAGTGTTATTATCTAAGCCATCCTGCCACCCCCATTCCATTTTATGACAAATAACTCTCATTCAATAGGAAGTATAAAGTCAGCTGAATTTCTGTGCATGCTTTCTCTATATAAAAAGTGTGAAATATTTGGCTGGTACATGTCTTCCCAATGTCATATTCTTCTAATTTGATTAGCTTTTTTTTTTTAAGTTTATTTATTTATTTTGAGGGAGAGAGAGAGAGCACACAAAAGTGGGAGAGAGGCAGAGACAAGGAGAGACAGAGTCCCAAGCAGGCTCCTTGCCATCAGGGCAGAGCCTGATGTGGGGCTCAAACTCACGAACGCAACTGTGAGATCATGACCTGAAATGAGATCAAGAGTCGGATGCTTAACCAACTGAGCCACTCAGGTGCCCTTTAATGAGTGGTTTTATAAGTCTTTTTATAATTAAATATATATCAGTTTGGATTTTTTTTTTTTTTTTTTTTACAAATTCAAGTGAAATAGTGACTATATGCAATGACTTCAAAACTGTCTTTTGTCTTCACGTGGCCTCTTTTAGGTGCAACAATAGACAGCATTCCTTTGTAAGGTGTCCAGTATTTTTCTCTGGATTGTACTTAAGGAATGCTTTAGCTAACATAATGACTGATTTAAGAAACTGCTTCCATTTCTCATAATTCTTTTGCAAAAGTAATAAATTATGAATATTTAATCCTGTGGAATATAAGTAAAGATTTTAAAGCATGAAGGCAGTCATAAGATGCTGAAATTTACAACACTGAAAAAATTCAAATACTCAGATAAGATTGGAATACAATTCAAAATATGTACAAACAGATATATTGAATTTTGCAAATTATAAACTTTAGCAGAGGAAGTTTGAATAGCTCTATTCATCTTAAAACAGATATAAAATGTTTTCAGCATCTAAATATAAGTTTATTATTTTCTTAAAATAGCAGAAACATTTTGAGAGATTTAAAAACAGAAATTAGATCAGGTCATTCCCCTTCTTTCCACCCTCTAGTGGCTTCTAATTGCACATGGAATAAAATATCTTATCTTGCCCTCTGAGGTCCTGCAAGATGTGGCCCTGCCGGCACCTCTGAATGAAAGTCACCCTTGCCATTTCTGTCCAAGCTCCAGCCTCACAACAATCTTTTCTGCTCCTGGGATGCCTGGGCTCCTTCTTACTACCTCCCTTCCCAGCAAGCTCATTTTGTTCCAAGGGTTTGCACATTTGTTAATTGCTCTACCTGGGTACATTTCCCCAGTCCTCATGCGTCCCTCAGTGAAACTCTGGACAATTTTTGTGGGTACAATTGTCACTAAATTTAGCTAAGGCATTTATTATCATGGTAACAGATAAACTGGATGGACTCTTCCACTACTGACCTCCAAAGCTGGCAGGATCTCCCTCTTCCAACCTGTTGCTAACTCAGGATAGTTCCCAATGTTGGATCAGTCTCATTGTCAGATGTTTAAAAAGGTACAAAATCAATCAATACTTTCATTTCCTACTGAATGAATGCTTTTACCGATATTTCCTCCTGGCACCCCCTCCCTATCCCGGGGACATGTAGTAATTTTTGAGACTGCTTGTGAGGAGGAAGGTAGACATAACCTGCTGTTTTCAACTTCCTTGCTCTAACTTTTCCTGCAATCACCGCACTAATACGGCTCCTTCAGGTTACAGGATGCAGATGGGAGGTGAGGTAAAAGAACAAAGGCTATTTACCTAATTGATATGGATTGATCTTTTCCAGTTGACATTCTGGGTCCTTCTCTTTTCCCCTTTCTAGCATTACCCCATGTAGACTTTTTCTCCTGGGTTCTTCTCACCCTAGCAGAATGTATCTTGAGTAGATCCTTTTAAAACAGTCCGAGCCCAGTCTCCTGGCTCCTGTCACTGAGTAGAATAGACTTTGATTTACAAGGTCTTGTCATATGCCAGTGGAAGTGCAGCTGCTGTCCCTGTAGCCATTTTCCCTCCATCCATGGTCTAGTCTTTTAGCAGGAACTCACCAAATTCCAGTGGGCATTAAGCTGTCAGTTTCTACTTTTTAAAGAAACCCCTCCCCCTGTCTTGGTGTTCTAGCCAATGTCTTGGCTGGCTGGACATGCGTGATAGCCTAAATATATTTAATCTTTCATGATAGCAGAAATATCATCTTTCCAGCAAAACTGTGCTCCCCTTCATAACATGAAGATAACATGGGGCAGCAGCTGCCCAACCAGAGGTTACATTTCCCAAACTCTCTTGCACCCAGGCATAACCAGGTGGTTAGTTCTAATAGTACATGAGAGAGATTGATGTATGTTGCCTCTGTGATGAGATGATTAAGAAACCAGTGGAAATTCTTTTCTGTTTCTTTTTCTTTCTCCATCTATATGCAGGAACTGCTGACTTCCTAAAGGTTGATGGAACCACAACTGGAGGAGCCACCAACTGGGAACAAATGCACCAGAGTGTTACAATTATTAAGAACTTTTATTGTGTTAGGCCACTGAAATTTCAGTTTGTTATGTCAGCTAAAAACACCAGAACTATTTTATTTTTTTTTAAATTGTTTAATTTTTGAGAGAGAGTGACAGAGAGAGAGAGAGAGAGAGAGAGAGAGAACACACATAAGCAGGGGAGGGGGAGAGAGAAAGAGGGAGGCACAGAATCTGAAGCAGGCTCTGGACTCTGAGCTGTCAGTGTAGAGTCAGGTATGGGCTTAAACCCATGAAACATGAGATCATGACCTGAGCTGAAGTTGGATACTTAACCAACCGAGTCACCCAGGCGCCCCTAAAAATACCATAACTAAAACATTCAGTGAGTCCTTAATAAACGGCATAGCAGCACCTTTCATAACATGGACATAGAATTATCTATGGTTTTCAGGTTTATGTCTTTAATTAAAAATGTAAAACAATAGGGGTGCCAGGGTGGCTCAGTTGCTTAAGTGTCTGACTCTTGGTTTCAGCTCAGGTCATGATCTCACAAGTTGCTGAAATCAAGACCCACATGGGGCTCTACACTGACAATGCAGAGCCTGCTTGGGATTCTCCCTCTCTACACCACGTGCTCATGTGCATTCTCTCAAAATAAATAAACTCTAAAAAGAAAATGTAAGACAACAGAAAACTCTCCCATGAAATATCCTATTTCAATGTTATTTCTGTTTTCTGACTCTACTAGACTGTTAGCTCCATATAAATAGGGGTCTTGTTTGTACTATTCATCACTGTTCCTCAGTGTGTAGAACAGTGTGAGGGATACCAGAGATAATAAATACTCTTTAAAAAATAAATGTGCAATTGATTAGAGACTTTAGTGTTTGTATATAAATCTAATAGTTAATATGTCTGGTATTCTGGATAATCAGAACTTTGAACTAAATAATACAGCAACCTTTGACAAAATCCTACTCAAAGGAATTTAAAAATCTTGAGTTAACCTAGGCTACCTCCTTTCATGCAAGTTATTGGTAAGGACAACTGTGAGAAAGACAGTGGGTTAACTTTATCATTTGGTTGGCAGTTCACAGCTTCTTCGAACAGAAAAAATTTAATTCACTGAGTATTTGCACTGAAAACCTCATCACTTCCTATTCTAACTAGGTCAGAGTAAATCAATATTATATGTTTTGCCCATAAAAGCCTAATGGAGTCAATGACAATTCAATATGCACTAGCAGGAAGTATTTTCCACCATATTGATGAGGGAGCATAAGGCAAGCTGAGGGCAAAGGACAGGCTAACAGCATCCTCCCGCCACCCCCTGTGGGATATGTGTGATATTCCTTGGACACTCCTGGCTGCCCAAGAACAAAGGAAAGGGAAAACAAATGGTTAACTGATAGAGATCACAGTCATGCAGGACAGGAATCTCCTTCAGTTTACAGATAACTTAGTAAACTTCAAGAAAAAAAGTAATCTTATCCATAGACTAATCTCCAGAAACCTATAGACTCTGTTTCCTGGAGCCCTAATATCACCCTTACTAGGATGTAAGGGGGTTTAAATGCTTGCTATGGTGATGTGGGAAACTAAAGCAAATGAAAAACTAAATTCCCTTACTGCCTACAGACCATTGAGTAGTCCTTGAAACGGGCAGTGTGACCTTCCTCTAGGAGCTCAGCTGCCTCGATGATGACACTTAGCTAGGGGCAAAAGAGAATCTTAGCTTAACATTATCCCAACCTCCAAGATCCTGTAAGTCTACTTTAACATATAAAAATTCCTCTGGAAACTTCCTTTGTCTCAACTCCCCAAGATATAGGCTGGCAATCATACTCTGAGCTTACGGACTGCTGATACACATCTGAAAAGTCTCATGACTGAGGTTTTAGTAAACGGTAATAAATGATGTTTTCCTAACAACAGCTAGCCCCTCAAGGTCCTGGAAACATCGCTTCCAAAATTCCTTAGAGACTTACCTCATCCCTAACTCCCTCCCACCTGAAGGTATATCATCAATCACTCTTCACAACCCTAGTGCAGCTCTTTCTGTCCATGGGTCCTGTCCCCATGCTTTAATAAAATCACCTTTTTGCACCAAAGATGTCTTTAAGAATTCTTCTTGGCTGTCACTCCCAACTGCACCTCCCCCCTCCCCCACCATTCTAAAACCCCATCAATGTCATCTCCCAGAAGATAATCATGAGTCAATTTTAAAGGAATTACTTCTGGGGTGCCTGGCTGGCTCATTCGGTACAGCATGTGACTCTTGATCTCAGGGTCATGAGTTCAAGCCCCATTTTGGTGTGGAGCCTACTTAATTAAAAAAAATTAAAGGGATTATTTCTGATGTCCAAAACATGCAATATTAAGTTAACCATGTTATTGAGGAAATTTTCAATTTTAATTTTATTCAATTGAAAAACATCACCAAGCAATAAACAAACTGTACCAAAGGGTATTTATAAAGGTACCATGTAATTCAGAGGAAATGATAACTTATAGTATGTCTCAGTAATTTTCCTAAATTGAAAAGTAGGTGCCAACACTTCAGAACTCAGAGGAAACAGGCAGCTAACTGTAAACTAGAAACACCATTGTCATTCTTCTGCAACTGCCACCCGCATAACCCTATACCTAAGGAAGTACCCTATATCCAACCTGAGACATACGGAATGCAGAGGTACAATCAAGGCATGCTGCTAATGCCAGAGTGGGGCATGATGTGAAGGTGAGGATGTATTTGACAGACACTGAGGAGCTGTGAAAAAGTGAGAAACTCCATTCATGTGTATTCAGACATTTCCCATAACCTTGGAGGCGGGGGTGGGGGTGCAGTAGTTATTAAAAGCAGTGACAAATAAGGGCACCTGGGTGGCTCAGTCGGTTGAACATCTGACTCTTGATTTCAGCTCAGGTCATGATCCCAGGATCATGGGAATGAGGCCCATGTTATGTTCCTCACTGAATGCAGAGCCTGCTTAAGATTCTCTATTTCTTTCTCTCTGTCCCTTTCCTGCTTGTGCTCTCTCTCTAAAAAAAAACCAACCAACCAACCAAAAAAAAAAACAAAAAAGCAGTGACAAATAGAAATATGTCTAATTGCAGGGAATGATCCCTAGGAAGTACCCTCTTGCTTAACTGTTTAAGATAGGATCTCTCTCCCTTTCCTTTTGCTCTCTATATACATACACATACATATGTGTATATGTAGAGAGCAAAATGGAGTCTCTCATGTCAAGCAGGAGCCTGTGTCAAGCAATGACGCAGGCAGTTAAAAGTACCGCAGCTATGAGATGCTGATGCCAGGATCAACATCAGCTGACACACCAGAAATGATACCAAGCAGAATCAGAGCAAGTCTGCAGAGGCCTAAGACCAATTAAATCCCTTTCAAAAGGGGAGGATTTTTGTAACAAGCTGTCAGACTCTTCAGACATGACCTCTCTTTGTCTGACCACTTAAAAAAGGCAGCTGCCGTTGAAGGCTCTGCCCGATTGATCTCCAAACAGAACTGATATCCTTCACTGCTTGAACATAATAACAGTAAGTACCGAGAGCAGACCTAGACAGACAGAGCGGCCTTATCTCAACTGCACGCCCAAAAACTGACTTCGTGTTTGGTTTGTTAACTTCTTATACCCTTCTGTTATCTTGTTTGTGTGGCTTGTCTTATGTTCCGCTCTGTGTGCTGTGTAAGAAGCCAAGTTTAATCACATGGGGAAATGTCACTGAATTTGGAATCGTGAACCTCCTTTATAATTATGATTGAATAAAACTGACATTGTGGAAAGACACAACTTGTGTGTGTGCCTTCACAGCATGCTCATGACTATATATATATATATATATATGCATATATATGTACATGTACACATAAATATACAGTCTATATTTTGTCAAGATAAATTCAAAGCAGAATGTTAACATTTTACACTAACATTTCATGAGGAAGAAAAATTTCAGTATCATGTACAACACCCATGACATGTGATCTTTCACCCAGAAAAAATAAAGAATATAAAAACATAAAGAAAAGAAAAACATAACAAAATGAGATCATAAAATATATATTTTATTATGGAGGCTAAAATTTTAAATTAAAAACTTACTTAAAATGATTGGCAATTCACATATGTTTTGTATTAATGCTTTTATGTTTGACACTAAGTGGATTAATAGTGTTTTTAACTATGCTCCTGTAGGGGAGAAAATTTCACCATCCCAAGATATGCCTCTTTAGAATATTGATTATTTTAAGCTGGTTAAGAAAAAAACAGACAAATGAGAAACCAAGTAGAGTTACTGACATTTATAAGGGAAATCTGAATTTGTAAGGGTGTCTCCCTTACTGTACCAGGAAGAGGGGGATGACTAAATCTCTAGAGATTCTTATCAATAGAAAAGGCAAAACTTAAATCTGCAAAAAAAGCATTATCCTTGTTTACTGTGCTTTTCCTGGTCACCTCCCAACGTTTTGCTTTATCTTTAGATGAACAAGGTATTTAAGCCCAAGGCTTCAGCCATTTTGGGGAGTTATGCAGTTTCCTGGGTCTCTCCCATGTAAACCAGAAGGAGGTATACATGTTATTAAACTTCTGTTTGACCTTCTGCTGGTAATTTGTCTCATGTCAACATAATTCTTACATCAGCCAAAAAAACCTTTAAAGATATAATAAACATTCCCCCCCCCAACACTCTTCTTTCTAATATGTGTACAGACTTCTGGGTTGCACCATTAACAATATAGTGAATTTAATTAAAGGTTGATTATAAAATGAAAAAAGGAGTCATTCAATTGTCACTGACAACAGAACAAATATTATGCAGTCTATGATCTAAAGCTTAAAGCATAGATTTTGTTCACACACTTAAGTTTTGTTTTCAGAATGCATTTTTAACTCATGGCTGTATGTTGAAGGTATTATCAGTAGGAAGATGGTGGATTGCTCTTATCATTCTCTCACAGCCCAACTATATGACATACAAGACATTTTTAAGGTCAAACAAAATGGAATAGCAGATATCACATGTTAAAATTTCCAGAAGAATACTAAATAATTTATACCAATTAGAGAGTGGACGACTCACAACCAATTATTGTTCATTGTCAATATAATCTGATTTTTGGAACCTACTCTAAGAAGTAAACAAATTTATGTGCCTCGAGGATGTAAACATTTCTTACACGAAACCTATTTTAATGGAGATTCTAAACATTCATCTCTAAGGAAGATGTGAAAATTGGGTTGAATGTAACAAAAGCTGAGATACAGATGGAAAATCAGAGATGGGTTAGTATCTTGAAAGCTCCATTGCCACATCTGACGATTTAAGGTTTAAATAAAATATTTCTCAAAAGTTTGGCAAAACAGCAAATGCAGTAAAAAAAATAGTAGGTAAGGACAACAGTTTTAGCATACTTTTGATAGTATTCAGAAAACTTCAAGAAATGCACAAAGATTTATTTGATGGGATTATTTAAAAGAATCCATACCATCTCCAGCAACTAGATCATCATGTCTGAGAGTTAATAAGTGCATACATTTTTACCTTAGGCAATTACCAGTAGAAAGGTGGGGAAACCTAATAACTGGGGAACAACATCACTGTCATTCATAGCCCAAATGGACTGAGTTAGTCAAAAAAGACTCCCCTTCCCCACCTATCTCAGCTGAAACTGATTACTTAATATAGCATACCTGCCTGTAGCGACAAACAGAGCAATCTGGCAATTCACGATGCTAAGTTCTATTCTTGCATTACAATGTAAAACTGGTAAATGGAATGGGGGCTCAGGAATTGCATTTTCATCTATGTAGACTTTGAAAGTAAATTATTGAATATCTTTATAAAATAACTATGTTAGCTATTCACAATGAAAAATAAAAGCAATAATAATCAGAAGTACATACACAAACGAGATGAGTTATAGGTATCACACTGTGGTACCAAAACCAGGAAAGGTTTAAATTAAGAACTGACAGGAAATCAACACAAACTGAATTCGAATTACATGTGTTAGAAAAACAAAACAAAATAAAAAATAACCACAGACCCAAAATGGCGTCACTTCAGCCAAGTCCTCAAAGTGGGGGAAGGGGGGAAGCTTAAGCGCTTAATACATAATCTAATTGCAGTATCAACTCCCCCAGAAAAGTAGTCTTAACTGGTCAGGAATTTGAAGTACATTAAACGAAACAGATGGTGTCTTTTTGTTCAGTCTTCCTACTTATCTACATCAAGTATCCTGATGATGTGTGTTTCTCAGTTGGTGTGACAATCTTTACCATTCAAAGTTGAGAGTTAAAAAAAAATCTCAATTTCTATCAATTTTGCTTAAAGGGTTGACAACTCTTCCCAAAAGGGAGGCACATTATATACCATTTCATGAGAAGATGTGAATAGTTATTTATCTGTAAGTATTTTAGAATCACGTCCTTTTTTTGGTTAGTTTGGGTTGCAGATCTCTGATCATCTCTGTATCTATTTTAAACATACAGTTAATAAGGAAGCCAATGTCCATTTTTTGAGGTGCCACCTCATGGTCTCAATTTCTCCTGGACCGATTTAATTTTTTTTTTTTTCCTCCTGTGTCCTGGTAAAGAGATTGCTGTTAATACAGTAACCATTTTCCACAGCAAGTAGTTTCATAAAATTATGCCAAATTAAAAATAACCCTTAAGAAAGATTTTATTCTGCAGTGATAGTAGAGCCATGGAAATGGGGCGTTTTCATTGGGTGAAATGACTCTATCATCATCATATTAAATCATTTGCCACTTAGAAGAGAACACTTTTGCAAACTACATTTGAGTGCATCTCAATAGTCTGACCACCCGTTTTCTGACTCAGTGGCGATTTACCCAGAAATGAAGTGGGTAAGTAATTGATTTACAGACTATTTCAGTCTTTTAAAAACTTTTTATTTGTTGGAGCAAAACTTCAAGATTCTTTTTTTTTTTTAATTTTTTTTTCAACATTTTTATTTATTTTTGGGACAGAGAGAGACAGAGCATGAACGGGGGAGGGGCAGAGAGAGAGGGAGACACAGAATGGGAAACAGGCTCCAGGCTCTGAGCCATCAGCCCAGAGCCTGACACGGGGCTCGAACTCACGGACCGCGAGATCGTGACCTGGCTGAAGTCGGACGCTTAACCAACTGCGCCACCCAGGCGCCCCCAAGATTCTAAATAATGATTTTTATGAAAAATCCATCTGTATGTTTAAACATGAAAATAACCTGGCACAAAAACAGACACATAGACCAATGGAATAGAATAGAAACCCCAGAACTAGACCCACAAACATATGGCAAACTAATCTTTGACAAAGCAGGAAAGAACATCCAATGGAAAAAAGACAGTCTCTTTAACAAATGGTGCTGGGAGAACTGGACAGCAACATGCAGAAGGTTGAAACTAGACCACTTTCTCACACCATTCACAAAAATAAACTCAAAATGGATAAAGGACCTGGATGTGAGACAGGAAACCATCAAAACCTTAGAGGAGAAAGCAGGAAAAGACCTCTCTGACCTCAGCCGTAGCAATCTCTTACTCGACACATCCCCAAAGGCAAGGGAATTACAAGCAAAAGTGAATTACTGGGACCTTATGAAGATAAAAAGCTTCTGCACAGCAAAGGAAACAACCAACAAAACTAAAAGGCAACCAACGGAATGGGAAAAGATATTTGCAAATGACATATCGGACAAAGGGCTAATATCCAAAATCTATAAAGAGCTCACCAAACTCCACGCCCGAAAAACAAATAACCCAGTGAAGAAATGGGCAGAAAACATGAATAGACACTTCTCTAAAGAAGACATCCAGATGGCCAACAGGCACATGAAAAGATGTTCAGCGTCGCTCCTTATCAGGGAAATACAAATCAAAACCACACTCAGGTATCACCTCACGCCAGTCAGAGTGGCCAAAATGAACAAATCAGGAGACTATAGATGCTGGCGAGGATGTGGAGAAACGGGAACCCTCTTGCACTGTTGGTGGGAATGCAAACTGGTGCAGCCGCTCTGGAAAGCAGTGTGGAGGTTCCTCAGAAAATTAAAAATAGACCTACCCTATGACCCAGCAATAGCACTGCTAGGAATTTATCCAAGGGATACAGGAGTACTGATGCATAGGGCCACTTGTACCCCAATGTTCATAGCAGCACTCTCAACAATAGCCAAATTATGGAAAGAGCCTAAATGTCCATCAACTGATGAATGGATAAAGAAATTGTGGTTTATATACACAATGGA
This sequence comes from Prionailurus bengalensis, assembly GCF_016509475.1. Classification (NCBI taxonomy): domain Eukaryota; kingdom Metazoa; phylum Chordata; class Mammalia; order Carnivora; family Felidae; genus Prionailurus; species Prionailurus bengalensis. The sequence goes on along the minus strand of NC_057361.1, from coordinate 32,035,088 downwards.
GTACTACGTGGCAATGAGAAAAAATGAAATATGGCCTTTTGTAGCACGTGGATGGAACTGGAGAGTGTGATGCTAAGTGAAATAAGCCATACAGAGAAAGACAGATACCATATGGTTTCACTCTTATGTGGATCCTGAGAAACTTAACAGGAACCCATGGGGGAGGGGAAGGGAAAAAAAAAAAAGAGGTTAGAGTGGGAGACAGCCAAAGCATAAGACTGTTGAAAACTGAGAACAAACTGAGGGTTGATGGGGGTGGGAGGGAGGAGAGGGTAGGTGATGCGCATTGAAGAGGTCATCTTTTGGGATGAGCACTGGGTGTTGTATGGAAACCATTTTGACAATTTCATATAAAAAAAATAAAAAATAAAAATGAAAATAACTGTTATCATCAATTTAAATATTTGAGTATTAACAATCAGAAAATTAAATCAAATTAAAACATGACTAATAGCCATGAATATTGTCTTCATGTTTCATTTGTTTTTTTTTAATTTAGATTCAAGTTAGTTAACATATAGTATAGTATTGGTTTTAGGAGTAGAATTTAGTGATTCATCACTTACATATAACATCTAGTGCTCATCACACAAAGAGCCCTCCTTAATGCCTATCACCCCTCATGTTTCATTTAAAACAAGCCTCAGCAGACTCCTAACAAACAGAGGCCAGTGGGACTCCTTTCAGGAGCCAAGGAGTACTTTGGAACAGTTAAAATATATTGCTTTAAATTGGAAGATGCTGGAGGCACTGGGATGTGATATGCCCCTCTCTCTCCCAATCAGAGCCTGTTGATGTTACAACAGGGAAAGATGTGTTAGTTGCTCACTAGAGTTTATGTCTTATATTAAATTGTATACAGTTTTTATTCTAACCACTAACTAGGTAGTATGCCCCTTCAGAACAGCAGAGTGTATCTTTTTTTTTTTAATTTCTCCTTCCGTTTCTTAATCAAGTATTGTGCAGATTTGTTCAACTTTGTAAATATGGACATCACTTTTTTTTTTCTTTGAAAAAACACTTGTATCAGCTTTGTGGTATTTTCAGGGAGACAGCTATCTGTACTCCCTGTAGAAACCCAGCAATGATTGTGCACGTTAAGACATGTGCTTTTTATTTCTTAGCAGGATGTTTTATCTCTGTACATAAAGTAGAAACCAAAAGTTAGGGAAACAGATACTCTTTACACCATCATGCCACACATGTTTTTAAAACATTGTGTTTAAAAAAAACAGTTACTAAAACCAAGACGCTGTGATTTTTTTTAAGTTGCAATATGTTTTGGGGTTTTTTTTTCTATTTTAACCTTGCAGTTAAGAGAAGTGGAATTTAGTTGTATTAATCTTGCAGAATGTTTGCAGGACTGACTATCAAACTGGATGACTTCCGTTTATACCCCACTGTGTCAGTTCAAGCATCAAACACCTTACATCTGAGGCAGACTTCCTACATCAGGGACAGGTATCTGTGTGTCATTATACAAAACAGTTCGAGGAGGTTGAACTACGTAGTAAAAAACAAAATAGTACTTAGTGTAAAATAATTTTATAAATGATCTTTTGTACTTTAGGACATTAAATTGTACAACTTTTGTATACATAAAAGCTTAGGAACTTTCTGTTTAGCAGTAAGGCAACACATTCCTACACTTTTAATGTATATGTTTGTTATAATGTCCATGTAAACATGCCCTATGTTTGTGCCTTTTAATTAGTTTGTCTCAATAAACAAAATGTAGAGAAAAAAAACAAAAAATTAAACAAGCCTCAATATTTAACTTTATTAATTAATAATAATAATAACAGATTTAGTAACACTTTTTTTTAAATTTATTTTGAGAGAGAGAGAGAGAGAGAGAGAGAGAGAGAGAGAGAAAGGGCAAGCACAAGCAGGGGAGGGGCAGAGAGAGAGAGAGAGGGAGAGAGAGAATCCCAAGCAGGCTCCGTGCTGTCAGTGAAGAACCTGAAGTAGGGCTTGAACTCATGAACTTTGAGATCATGATCTGAGTCCAAACCAAGACTCAGATGCTTATCCTACTGAGCCACCCAAGTGCCCCAGATTTAATAACACTTTAATAATTCACATAAGACAATCCTATTCTTAGTAACTATTATTTAAAGCCCCAAATCCATGCCAGTTACTCCAAATATGTTTCAGAGTGAAAAGCCTGCTATAGAAGCCAGGAAGAATCAGTACTGAAAGAGTGTTAGGAATAAGCCCATTGATCCAATCAAAGGAAAATGTTGATTAAAGCCTCGCTCAACATTCTTGCAAGAGTAGATGTCTCATGGACATGCACACTTGGGGCAGTCACAGCAGACAATTTATCCTTGGAGTATGTACATATTTCCAATAGGTTGTAAACCTACTGTTAATTAAGACAGCACAGCTTTCATTTGGTATTCCTGAAAAGGAATCATCTCCCTTCTCACAAGAGCCAAGAGACTGTAGGGACCTCAAGATGGCCCACTTTGGCATGAAGATTATTTTGAGTTACAAAGCAATCAAAACCCAGTAGATTGAGAAAAGTCTTTTTTACCTTCCCCACAACTGCCTAAGAAGAATTTAGACAGAAGATCTGCTCCAGAAAGAGAGCTATCACCACAGACAACTACATTACACTATGAACTGGGGGTGGTAGACAGGGAGGAACCTAGCAAGTCCTGTTTGGTCACAGTTCTCTGTTGTTTCTGAGAGGCCCAGCAAACATTTGCTAACCAAATATTTACACTTTTTCATCTTTCTGTAAATTGCATTCCTTCCCTTTGAAGTCTCAGACCCCTACCCTCTTCTCCTTAACTCACAATGACATATATATCTCCTTTTGCCCATTTTGGAATTTCCATGAATGTGCATTCCCCATATGTACACTATTAAATTTGATTTTCTCCTGTTAATCTGTCTCATGTCAATTTGATTCTTAGTTCAGCTAGTATGAGCCTGAGGGGACAGGATATTGTTGATCCCTTACAAGAGCATAATCCTGCTTTTATTATATGTGTGAGGGCAAGCATGTAGGCTAAGGTTAAGTTTGTTCTGGTAACTCTTAAAACATGCATGTAGAATACTCATCAGTAAAGCCACTATAAGATACTATAGAGCTAAAAGATGTTTTCCATAAGCATTTAAGGTCCATATTATTGGATTTAAAACACAACTGCTATAATTTGAATAATTTACCGTAATATACTCATTTAATATGGATGCTTTTTAGGGATAGCAATTTAAGCATACAACAAAAGTTTGGTTTGCAAAAAGACAGAGCCTATGAAGATTTCATGGGTTCTTACCAGTGCAGAGCACTTCATTTCAATAATGTCTACTGGTGGTCCCGGAGAGCTATGGATCTCAAGACTGTACCAGACTCGGATATTGCTAGCACCATCATCTGAAGAAAAAAACAAAAAAACAAGAAATGTAGGCTTCTTAATGTAGGCTTCAGAATACCATATTTTACCTAAAAATTTGAGAAACATCAATAGATATCATTTTCAAACTCTTTTTGATGAACTAATATGTCAAGAGAGCCAAGGGGAGGGTGAAAAGCTGATTGTATTAGTTTGTGAGTGCTAAGAGAAATGCCATTTTGCATGGCCATGAGCAGGCCCTATAAAAGCTCCCTGTCCTGTGCCTGCCCAGAAACTCATCATGTCACCCCCCCCCACCCCACTAAAATAAGAATGCTTTACTTCTTTTCTTTTAATTAAAAAAAAATTATTCATTTCTGAGAGACAGACTGTGAGTGGGGGAGGGGCAGAGAGAGGGAGACAGAATCCAAAGCAGGCTCCAGGCTCTGAGCTGTCAGCACACAGCCGGACACAAGGCTCAACCAGCTCATGACCTGAGCTGAAATCAGACGCTCAATTGACTGAGCCACTCAGGCATCCCAACAATGTTTTACTTCTAAGAATATTTCAGAAGAAATAACCAATCATTTTCCCCCTAATTGCCCAAGCATTCACATATTATACATAGAAATATCTAAGTATTGTATTACAGTTCAGTGGAACACTTCCTATACCATAAGAATCTAGTGTAAGGTCAGAATCAGGAATAGTTTACAAGATTTTTCTTTTGTTGTTGGAAGTATGAAAAAGGATCCTAGCAATTCACCCTAAAGGAAGTTGGACTAAGGAATGGATTAAGTGATGAGAAAGTAATGTTTACATCTGGGTTCCCAATATTTTTTAAAAAGCAGGCATTTCTGTCACTGGTGATGTCTAAAGTCACACTCCCAAATCCTGACACTGGAACCCTGGTCCACTAAAACAGTCCTGTGTAACAGGGCTTGTACTGGCATCAAACTCAGGTTTTCTACTTGTTTAGCCTCATCTGTTCAGTTTCTACTTTGGTATTCTTTATTCTCCAGGGTTGAGCTAGTTTATGATTTAGATGTCCTCCAACTTCAGTTAATTGTATGCATATTCGTATCAGTATTGCCATGTTTTAAAGATTCCAGAGACTACTATGTTTGCTGACCTTAGTCATATAAATCACTAGCCTCTTTGGGGCTCAGTTTCCTCATCTGAAATAAGGAGCCCAGACTAGTGGAATTCGCAGTCACTCTCTTCTGAAAGAGAGTGTTTTGTGTTTTGCAGAGCATAGCATGGCATTGCATTGTATTGTATTGTACAGCATCGAATGACACTGTAGTGAATTGCATTTCATGGTGGAGGGGAGTAGAATTTGCCACTCCAAACTATGTCTTGGTATAAGGATTATTTTCAGCTGATTACTTAAAAAAAACTGCAGACACAGGAGCACTCTGAAAACTGAGAAGTTACCCTTTTGTAAGAGATATTTACATTTATAAAGGAAATCTGGATTTGTAAGAGTATCTCCCTTTCTGTATTAGGATGTTGGGAGGGCTAAATCTTAGGAATGCCTATCAGTGGAGAAGACAGTGACCTCTATCTGCATAACAACCTTATTCTTGTTAATCTTGCTTTTCCGGGTAACTTATCCTTCTTGGCTCTTCATCCCCCAACATCTTTTTGTGTTTTTAGGTGGGGATGGTATTTTAAGGTAAGGGCTTGGCTATTTCAGGGAGTTACTCATTTTTCCTGGGTCTCTCCCATGTATAGGGGAGGAATACAAGTTACTAAACTTTTGTTTTTCTCCTGCTAATCTTTTTATTATTATTATTATTATTATTATTATTATTATTACTATTACTATTATCATCATCATTATTACAGGGGGGTGTTGGCCAAGAATTTAGAAGGGTAGAGGAAAAATTATTCCTCGCTACCAAGAGCATTGTATCTTATGGCATTGCTTCATACCATATTATACTGTATTGTATTCCATTCTATTCTAATACTTTAGCTCACAAAAAGTACTTATAGAATTAGTGGATCTTAGAACAATTCAGACTTTCAGAACAATCAGCTAATGAGAGGGAAACAAGAGAAACTCCTTGTGAGTTTTCATCCCAAATACTTGTGAGAAGTTCCTGAGGGCGAAACTTACCTTCCCATTTTCAATTGCCTTCAGAGCTTATTTATTTTACAAACACCAGCTAACTACCTTGAAACCATTAATGCACAGAGAATAAGTTACCAACTTTATACTGATGTTTGGTTACTGAGGAAATCTCTGCTCACATTTGTATTGGCTGCTCCTTCAGTTCTATGACAGTGATTTAAATGCCTTTATGGTGTTTAAAAATCTCTTTAAAAGAGATTGATTTTAAGGAAATGGCTCACGAAATTGACCTGGTAGGTCCAAAATCCGCAGGTTAAGACAGTAGGCTGTAGACCGAGGAAAGAAGTACAGTCCGAATCCAAAGGCAGTCTACTGGTAGAGTTCCTTTTTTGCTCTGGGGCGATCAGTCTTGGCTCTATTAAGACCTTCAACTGATTAGCCGAGAACTCCACATTATGGAGGGCCATCTTCTTCATTCAAAGTTCAGCTCTAAATGTAAATTTCACCTAAAATCACCTTCACAGAAACATCCAGAATAACGTTTCACCTATTATCTAGACGCCAGAACCCAATTAGGTTAACACAAAAATTAGCTTTCACACAAGTAATAATACTTAGTATTTGTGACTACTGTGACTATCACATAAGGCAATGTTGCGATGTAGCTGATTTAATTCCTACAGTGCTAAAAATGTACACTGAATATGAATTTATTGGTTAGAGTAAGATTGGCAAAGATTTACTGAAGAGAACAAAAATAATAATTATTAAATACTGTTTAGCTATAGGCTTTGAACATATTAAAATTTTTTTTCTAATTATAAAATCAACAATATTCACCATACTGATTTTAGAAATTCCTGTAAGGCTTAAAGATAAAAATTATTCATTATATCACAACTAAGAGTAAACTATTTTTTTTTAGTATAAATCTCCAGGTTTAAAGTATCAATAAAGACATAGATATTTAGACACACACACATACAAATACACTGGGGTATACAAATTGTATATGATTGATATATCCATATATATATGTATGTGTGTGTAAACATATTTTTATCATTCAGAGAGTACTCCCTATTACAACTTTAGTTTTATTGCTAGTCATTAGGGAAAAGCAAATCAAAACCATGACGAGATATCACCTCACACCCATTAGGATGGCTACTATGAAAATAACAGAAAATAGCAAGTGTTGGGGAGGATATGGAGAAAAGGGCACCCTTGTGTTCTGTTGGTGGCAATATAAATTGGTGCAGTCACTGAAACTGCCACCAGAATGAAGTCTGCTGAAAGGCATATAGCCACGGGTAAAGATTACTGGGAAAAATGCCAGGAAGCAACTTAGAATATGCTTTGGTTAAGCTAATAAAAATGTAGGGGTGCCTGGGTGGCTCAGTTGTTAACATCTGACTTTTGGCTCAGGTCATGATCTCACGGTTCAAGAGTTCCATTCCCACATCGGGTGAGCACGAGCCCCACTTTGGGTGAGACCTGCTTCTTTCTCTCTCCCTCTAACACACTCTCTCCCTCTGTCCCTCCTTTCTCTCTCTGCCTCATGCTCCCTTATACCCATTCTCTCTCTCAAAAAAAAAAAAAAGATAATGAAAATGTAGGGGCACCTGGCTGGCTCAGTCATAGGAGCACATGATTTTGGGGTTGTGTTTCGAGCCTCATGATGGGTGTAGCAATTACTTAAATATATAAATAAACTTTAAAAAAAGATAATGAAAATGTAGCCCAAGGGAACAAGAAATGAAACAGCCTGCACAGTCATCATAACCATCATATATATACTCTACTTTTGGTAACAAAGATAGTATCACTCACACACAATGCTGAGATGTTTTGCAGACCTGGACCAATGAAGGAAATGACCACCCAACCAGGATCTTGAAGAAACAGGTGACCTGGCACCAGTTCATCAGTTTTGACATTTACCAAATCCCTGACCTATGAGAAGAACCCATGATTCCAAACCCCTTACCCTTGATTTCTGGCCTTAAAACCATTACTTGTAAGCCATCAGGGAATTCAGGATTTTGAGCATTAGTTCCCTGTTCGCCAGGGTAGTGCCATACCAAGAAATACACTATCTTTCTTCACTAAAAAAGCTCAGTGTCAGGTTTTTTATTGGCTTGCTGTGCGTTGGATGGATAAACTCATTAGGTTCAGTTATACTACTAATGAAAACAGTATGGACAATCCTCGAAAAATTAAAAATAAAACACTTTGGGGTATTTATTTGAAGAAAACCAAAACTCTTACTTGGAAAAGATGTACGTGATCTCATGTTTATTACAGCATTATTTACAATAGCCAAGATATGGAAACAACCTAAGTGTCCATCGAGGAATGAATGGATAAAGATGTTCTGAGATATCTATATATCTATATCTATATCTATATCTATATCTATATCTATATCTATATCTATATCTATATCTATATCTATAAAGGAATATTATTCAGCTATTATAAAAAACACAAGGAAATCCTACCATTTACAACATGGATAGACCTTGAAGGCATTATGCACACAGTTCATGGGATTGAATACTATGTTAGGCTCTGTGCTGACAGCATGGAGCCTGCTTGGGATTCTCTCTCTCCCTCTCTCTCTGCCTCTCCCCTGCTCTCACATGCACTCCCATGCGCACACACACACACACACACACACACACACACACACACTTTTCTCTCTCTCTCTCTCTCAAAATAAATACATAAATATTTAAGAAGAAAAAGAACAACAACAGCTCAGGGGGTGCCTGGGTGGATCGGTCGGTTGAACCAATGACTCTTGATTTCAGCTCAGGTCATGATCCCAGGGTCATGGGATCAAGCCCCGTGTCTGGCTCTGTGCTGAGCATGGAACCTGCTTAAGATTTTCTCTCTCTTTCTTCTTGTGTATCCTCTCCCCTGCTCTCTCTCTAAGAAATTTTAAAAATTTAAAAAAAAAGCAAAAACAACTCAGAAAAATAGATTAGACTTGTGGTTACCAGAGGCAGAGCTTGGGGCAAGGAGGAAAGGGACAAAGGTGGTCAAAAGATAAAAACTTTCAGTTACAAGAGAAATAAGCACTACAATGTAATTGTAACATAATGAGTATCGTTAACATTGCCACATGACATATAGGACAATTGTTAACAGAGTAAATCCTAAGAGTTCTTACCACAAGATTTTTTTTCCTTTTTTCTTTTCTTTTTATTGTAACTATATGAGAAGATAGATATAGGCTGGACCTATTGTTGTAAGCTTTTCACAATATATGTAAAGCAAACCATCATACTATATACCTTAAACTTACAGTGATGTATGTCAACTATTTTTCAGTAAAAGTGGAAAAAAAATTATGTGCAAGTAATACATATCCAAAATTGTTTTAAATAAAATTTTAAAATAAAAAAACTTAGTTTCAGTTATTCAACATAATAAATCACATAAGGAATATTCTTACTGAAAAATATGTGTGCATATCTCTGATAATTTTTTTTATTCCAACTAATTTCTTAAAATGAAATCATTGGATCAAAGGAGATAAACAATATTAAAAGTGTTAGGGGTGCCTGGCTGGCTCAGTTGGTAGAGCATGTGACTCTTGATCTCAAGGTTCTAAGTTCGAGCCACACAATGGGCACAGAGAGGACTTAAAATCTTAAGAAAAAAAAGTTTTAAACATATTGCAAATATTCTCAAATTGCCATTACAACGAGTAAGACTGTGTCATTGAAGCTGACCCTCATCAAAACTGGGTATTAACAATATTTTTCATATTTTCCTATTTGGAAGTTTTAAAAAAATCTTACTTAGGTGTTTTCATTTCTTTTTTGTTCCAGCTTTATTGAGGTATAACTATTAAAAGTTATATATATTTAAGGTATCACTTGATTTGATATACTATGCATTATGAAATAATCACTACAACCAAGCTAATTAACATATTCATTATCTCACGTAATTACTGATTTTTGGTGGGGGTGGTGAAGACACTTAAGATCTACCTTCTAAGTAAATCTCAAGTACACCTTACTGTACTGTTAACTATAATCATGCTATTGTACATTAATTAGTTCTCTAGAACTTATTTATTTTATGTAATGGAAACTTCCTTAATTGAAGAGAGATACACTGCTGAGCAATCAGTAAGAAAAAGTCCCATGTTATTATAGGAAACGGAAAGGTTGATCCTGTCTGATATAGGAAGGCCTCTTTGAAAAACTAGGGATACTTGTAATATAATTCGATGCATTTTTCATAGCTCTTAATCTATCTTGCAGCTGGTCACCATGCAGATTTTTTTTATTAGGTATCACTCCATTTTAGCCCATTAACATGATACCATAATATTCTCATTTTCTTTCAAACACTTTTACCTGGCTTTCCTTCATGGTTCTTCTGCCTTAGATTTTGATGAGGGTTTCGCTCCTGGCATAATGCATCTACAACAGTGATCTAGTCTTTAACCTCACCTGCATGATTTCAACTAAAGAAATCTTAAACCTTAACAACTATTTTTTTTCACTGTGACCCAGCTTCAAATATTTAATTGATGACTAGGTATAGCCACATAAATGTCTTGCTGTCACATCAAAATCAGAAAGCACAAAACTGTGCCAAGCATTAAAATCTCCCAGACTTTTTATATCTTCTTGTTGACAGTCCAACTAAATTACTCCATAATATTGTTGTTTCCACTTCCATTTTGTGTTGCCAAGTGGCTGCAGGGGCCTTGAACTGACACTAGCCCTTCTGGAGAGTGCATGTACTAGATAACAGCCCACAGAGTCACAAGTAAATGTAAATTCCTGATGTGACTCCCTAACCATTCTTGTGATAAGGACTCTCCTCTGCTTCCCAGGGCCTTCCCCTTATGCACGATGAGATCCCCATGATGTGAGCCAAAACCTACCCTTTTTGGTTTGAACTGACGAATCTGGCCTCAGCCCAGGAACCTCAAAGCATTCTGCCTGAAAATCCTAATAAAGATATATGCCCCAGGTGCTTTTCTCTTTGTCTGCACCCTATTTCACCTCCCCAAGTGGTCCCTCAAGGAGTGAAGTACATATCCTTCAGGACCTGTGAGTAATCAACTATTTCACTTTCCCTTGTGGCCATTTGTTGAATTAGGACACGCCATCAGACACCTCTGGGATCTACTTAACAAATGTTATTTCAACAAAGCACCAACACTTCTAAATTAGTATCTTAATATTTTTCTCTTCACTAAGATATGGACAAACCTTGTACGTTTTTGGAATCGATCCTATCTCCTCTCTTAAGAGAGTCATATAACGCTAGCCTCTGAAATGTTTTCCATCTCTAATAGTATATCTCCTTCACTAACACCACCATAAAATAACATTGTTCTCTTTACTTCAAAGCCAGTTTGCTGTCTCAGTGGCCTAGCTGGCCCGAAGTGTTCTTCCCTTTCCAAACCATTTTTTTTTTCTTTTTTTAAATTTTATTTTTTATTTTTTAAAATTTACATCCAAATTAGCATACAGTGAAACAATGATTTCAGGAGTAGATTCCTTAATGCCCCTTACCCATTTAGCCCACCTCCCTCCCACAAACCCTCCAGCAACCCTCAGTTTGCTCTCTATATTTATGAGTCTCTTCTGTTTTGTCCCCCTCCCTGTTTTTATATTATTTTTGTTTCCCTTCCCTTATGTTCATCTGTTTTGTCTCTTAAAGCCCTCAGATGAGTGAAGTCATATGATTTTTGTTTTTCTCTAATTTCACTTAGCATAATACACTCTGGTTCCATTCATGTAGTTGAAAATGGCAAGATTTCATTCTTTTTGATTTCCAAGTAATACTCCACTGTGTGTATGTATACACACACACACACACACACACACACACACACACCACATCTTCTTTATCCATTCATCCATCCATGGACATTTGGGCTCTTTTCATACTTTGCCTATTGTTGATAGTGCTGCTATAAACATGGGAGTGCATGTGTCCCTTCGAAACAGCACACCTGTATCCTGTGGATAAATGCCTAGTAGTGCAATTGCTGGGTCGTAGGGTAGTTCTATTTTTAGTTTTTGGAAGAACCTCCATACTATTTTCCAGAGTGGCTGCACCAGCTTGCATTGACACCAACAATGCAAAAGACATCCTCTTTCTCCGCATCCTCGCCAACATCTGTTGTTGCCTGAGTTGTTCACGTTAGCCATTCTGACAGGTGTAAGGTGGTATCTCATGGTGGTTCTGATTTGTATTTTCCTGATGATGAGTGATGGTGAGCATTTTTTCATGTGTCGGTTGGCCATCTGGATGTCTTCTGTGGAGAAGTGTCTATTCATATCTTTTACCCATTTCTTCACTGGATTAGTTGCTTTTTGGGTGTTGAGTTTGAGAAGTTCTTTATAGATTTTCGATACTAACCTTTTATCTGATATGTCATTTGCAAATATCTTCTCCCATTCTGTCGGTTGCCTTTTAGTTTTGCTGACTGTTTCCTACGCTGTGCAGAAGGTTTTTATTTTGATGAGGTCCCAGTAGTTCATTTTTGCTTTTGTTTCCCTTGCCTCTGGAGACGTGTTGAGTAAGAAGTTGCTGCAGGCAAGATGAAAGTGGTTTTTGCCTGCTTTCTCCTCGAGGATTTTGATGGCTTCCTGTCTTCAATTGAGGTCTTTCATCCATTTTTAATTTATTTTTGTATATGGTATAAGAAAGTGATCCAGGTTCATTCTTCTGCATGTCGCTGTCCAGTTTTCCCAGCACCACTTGCTAAAGAGACTGTCTTTATTCCATTGGCTAGTCTTTCCTGCTATGTCAAAGATTAGTTGGCCATATGTTTGTGGGTCCATTTCTGGGTTCTCTATTCTGTTTCATTGATCTGAGTGTCTGTTCTTGTGCCAATACCATACTGTCTGGATGATTACAGCTTTGTAATATAGCTTGAAATCTGGGATTCTGATGCCTCCTGCTTTGGTTTTCTATTTCAAGATCCCTTTGGCTATCTGGGGTCTTTTCTGGATCTACACAAATTTTAGGATTATTTGTTCTAGCTCTGTGAAGAATGCTGGTGTTACTTTGATAGGGATTGCATTGAAAATGTAGATTGCTTTGGGTAGTATCCACATTTTAACAATATTTGTTATTCCTATCCAGGAACATGGAATCTTTTTCCATTTTTTTGTGTCTTCTTAAATTTCTTCCCTAAGCTTTCTATAGTTTTCAGTGTATAGATTTTTCACCTCTTTGGTTAGATTTATTTCTAGGTATTTTATGGTTTTTTGTGCAACTGTAAATGGGATCGATTCCTTGATTTCTCTTTCTGTTGCTTCATTGTTGGTGTATAGGAATGCAACCGATTTCTGTGCATTGATTTTATATCCTGCAACTTTGCTGAATTCATGATTCAATACTAGCAGTTTTTTGGTGGAATCTTTTGGGTTTTCCATATAGAGTATCATGTCATCTGTGAAGACTGAAAGTTTGACCTCCTCCTGGCCAATTGGATGCCTTTTATTTCTTTGTGTTGTCTGACTGCAGAGGATAAGACTTCAAATACTATGTTGAATAACAGTGGTGAGAGTGGACATCCCTGTCTTGTTCCTGAACTTAGGGGGAAAGCTCTGTTTCTCCCCGTTGAGGATGATATTAGCGTTGGGTCATTCATACATGGCTTTTATCATCTGGAGGTATGTTCCTTCTATCCCTACTTTCTTCAGGGTTTTTATCAAGAAAGGATGCTGTATTTTGACAAATGCTTTATCTCTGGCTATTGAGAGGATCATATGGTTCTTGTCCTTTCTTTTATTGATGTGATGAATCATGTTAATTGTTTTGCGGACACTGAACCAGCCCTGCATCCCAGGTATAAATCCTGCTTGGTCATGGTGAATAATTTTTTTAATGTATTGTTGGATCAGGTTGGCTAATATCTTGTTGAGGATTTTTGCATCCATGTTCATCAGGGAAATTGGTCTACAGTTCTCCTTTTTAGTGGGGTCTCTGCCTGGTTTTCAAATCAAGGTAATGCTGGCTTCATAGAAAGAGTTTGGAAGTTTTCCTTCCATTTCTATTTTTTGGAATAGTTTCAAGACAATAGGTGTTAACTCTTTCTTAAATGTTTGGTAGAATTCCCCTGAAAGCCATCTGGCCCTGGACTCTTGTTTTGGGGCAGATTTTTGATTACTAATTTGATTTCCTTACTGGTTATGGGTCTGTTCAAATTTTCTATTTCTTCCTGTTTCAGTTTTGGTAGTGTATATGTTTCTAGGAATTGTCCATTTCTTCCAGATTACCCATTTTATTGGCATAGAATTGCTCATAATATTCTCTTATTATTATTTTTATTTCTGTTGTGTTGGTTGTGATCTCTCCTCTTTCATCCTTGATTTTATTTATTTGGGGCCTTTCCTTTTTCTTTTTGATCAAACTGGCTAGTGGTTTATCAATTTTGTTATTTCTTTCAAAGAACAAGCTTCTGGTTTCATTGATCTGTTCTACTGTTTTTTTGTTTGTTTGTTTGTTTGTTTTTGTTCTTTTTGTTTTTTTGGTTTCGATAGCATTAACTTCTGTTCTAATCTTTATTATTTCCTGTCTTCTGCTGGTTTTGGGTTTTAATTGCTGTTCTTTTTCCAGGTCCTTAAGGCATAAGTTTAGGTTAGGTATCTGAGCTCTTTCTTCCTTCTTTAGGAAGGCCTGGATTGCTATGCAAACCATTTTTCAACACTGCGTAAATATCACTCTTAATCCATGTATTCTGTGATGGTTAATTTTATGCTTCACCTTCGCTGGCCTGTGATGTCCAGTTATTTGATTAAACACCGGGCTTCGAACTTGCTGTATTTTTTCCCCCATTTTTTAATGTGATGAACACTTAAATCAGTGGAGTTTGAGAAAAGGAAATTACCCTACATAATGTGGGTGTACCTCCTTCAATGAGTTGGAGGACCTAAGAGCAAACTGAGATCGCCTGAAGAAGCAATTCTTAGTCAAGCCTGAAACAGAAAACCTGCCTGACCTTGCAACCTGCCTGGCATGGCTGGGGAAGATGGACCCAAGATTGCAATACCAACTCTTACCTGATTCTCTGCCCTGCTTGCTTGACCTACAGATTTTTTACTTGCCAATCCCCACAATCGTGTCAGCCGATTCTTTAAAATCTCAATCTCTCTATCTTTCTGTCTTTGTCTGTCTCTCCGTATATCTATATATGTATGTGCGTGCCTATTCACATTACATTACATTATGGTAGTGTCTGTTTTACTGAAGAATCCCGACCAAACACAAAGTGATTCCATAAAGATTTCTTCTTTGATATACCTCATTGTCTCTACAGCTTTGCTGTTGTTGACTCATTCTCTAACGCCCTCTTAAGTCCCTGCTACTCACCCTTCAGAGAATTCAGTCACCCATTCTCCAGGAAATCTGCCCTACCCTTCTAATTCTCCATTATCTCAATTTCCTTTGAATTTCTACTAAAAAGATATGATGTTTAACAACGTTCCAATAAAGCTTTAGATCACTGGAAGGAAGAATAATAGGACTGATTTGCTTCTACATATGAGGAAGGTTGCTATCATCTGCTAGGCTGAAGAAAAGCATGTTACATTGTTAAAATAATGTACTCATTAACATTTTATCAGAAATGTACTGTAATTTTTTGTTTGATAAGAAATATACAGGGGCGCCTGGGTGGCGCAGTCGGTTAAGCGTCCGACTTCAGCCAGGTCGCGATCTCGCGGTCCGTGAGTTCGAGCCCCGCGTCAGGCTCTGGGCTGATAGCTCGGAGTCTGGAGCCTGTTTCTGATTCTGTGTCTCCCTCTCTCTCTGCCCCTCCCCTGTTCATGCTCTGTCTCTCTCTGTCCCAAAAATAAATAAACGTTGAAAAAAAAAAAAATTTAAAAAAAAAAAAAAAAAAAAGAAATATACATAATGTTGTTCACTTATGAAAGAGCAAGCAGCCTTCACGTGAAGTATTATAACCTTATGAATGGTAATAGCTATAGAAATCTAGAAAGTAAATTATGTAAAGTTATCCGGAACTAATACAAGATTCTTACAGGTATATGCAACACACCTTTGTATATATATTGTGAATGTAAAGTATTAATTAATTTAAAAGGGAATAACTGAAGAGCGATCATGAAACTCTCCTTAATCATAAACTTACCTGGGTCTTCCTCATCAATTTGGGGGGATAGTTCTGATACTGATTTCTGAAAGGAGGGTACTCGAATGTCATGTTGATCTGGTTCTTCCTGAGATTCATCCTCTTGTCTTCTTTTAACAGAAAATGAGATTGCACCTACAACACATCGGTACGAGATGCTATATTAACTAGGGATTTGTTTTCTAAAAGGAAAGGTCAATTTTAGGTATTAAACATGCTTTAGTGTGAAACTAATAAGGAACCAAACACAAATTGTAGGTGTTAGTACCAGATTTAAACCTGATGGTGGTACAGAACAATTTAATGGAAAATCCATTAATATTTATTTTAGGTATAAGTGATGGTCAGTTTTTATTTACAAAGTAGTGTCATACGTAGGTTCACAACTGGGGCTGTCTGTTACCAGCTGTGCCCCTCAGTTTGCCCAAATGTGAATTGGACGTGACACTGGTGGCAGCTGGTGACACTGGATAGTACAAAATGTCCCTGGTATTACACTGACTCCATCTGGGGCTCCGGGAGTGCTTCCAACAGTTTACGCATCTCTGAGTGGGCAGGATTGTCCCCAGACTGTGGCTGAGATGGGCTAGAGCCAGGTCACAGACTGCTTCAGAATCTGCAGTGGGCTTGAGGTTGGCAGGCCTGGCCACAGAATATGTATGGGCGTGTCACCCTCTGGGTCCCTGGGCAGGCAGGACTGCTTCCAGACAGCAGCGATGAGGGGCTGAACCTGGATTATAGGGCTGCTCCCAGATGTGCAGACAGACCCTGGTCTATGAGCCTAATTCTGGGGCATGCACAAGCACATCTCCCCAGACGAGGGTTCCCGGACCATGGCTGAGAGCTACAAGGCCATTTCAAGATCTGCAGTTGGACCAAGGCTGAAGGACCTGCCTCAGGGACACAGACAGGTGTGTCTTCTGGCAGGTCCCTAGCAGGGGCAGACATCATGGCTGAGAGGGGCTGTGAGACAGATGTGAAGTGGTATCTCCTTGTAGTTTTGGTTTGTAATTCCCTGTTGCTGAATGATGTGGAACAACTTTTCATGTGTCTGTTTGCCAACTGCATGTCTTCTTTGGAGGAATGTTTGTTTACATCTACTGCCCATTTTTAAATTGGATTATTTAGATTCTGGTTATTGAGTTGTAGAAGTTCCTTATATATCTTGGATACTAACCCTTTATTGGCTATATCATTATTGTTTTTGGTACAATGGTAAATGGTATTGTTTTCTTAAATTCTCTTTCTGCTGCTTCATTTTTGGTGTATAGGAATAAAATAGATTCCGTCATTGATTTGGATCCTGCAAAATTAACATTTACTGAATTCATTCATCAGTTCTAGTAGTGTCTTGGTAGAACCTTTAGTGTTTTTTTACATAGAGTTACCATGGCTTCTGTAAATTACAAGAGTTCTATTTCTTCTTTACCAACTTCGATGCCATTTGTTTCTCTTGTATTTTAAAATATTATTTATTAATGTTTACTAATTTTTGAGAGCAAGAGGGACAGAATGTGAGCAGGGAAGGGGTAGAGAGAGAGAGGGAACACAGAATCCAGAGCAGGCTCTAGGCTCTAAGCTGCCAGCACAGAGCCCGATAGAGGGGTCAAACTCACCAACTGTGAGATCATGACCTGAGCCAAAGTTGGACATTAAACAACTGATCCACCCAGGTGCCCCGGTTGTCACATATTTCTTTATGTTGTCTACCTGCTGTGGGTAGGACTTCTAGTACAAAGTTGAAGAAAAGTGGTGAGAGTGGAACCCCCTGTCTTACTCCTGACCTTAGGGGAAAAGCTCTCAGTTTTTCACCATTGAGTATTATGTATTATTTCCATTTTAAGAAGGGAAATCATGTAAGAGAAAAGTCATAAACAGCGTTCCATTATAATTGAAATTTTTGTAACCACTTCATGATGTAAACATATATGAAATCATCACAGTGTACATCTTAAATGTATAGAACTTTTATTTGTCAATTATACCTCAATAGAGCTAGAGAAAAAACCTCCGTTATTCGATGGACACCATTAAGAAAATTAAAACGAAAACCACAGACTGGGAGAAAAAAATTTTAAAGCACATATCTGGAAAACAAAAACAAAAACCATGTACGAGAAAAAATTTTAAAAAGCCTAAATATTCAGCAATAAGAAAACAAACAACCCAATGTAGGACAAGGGATGGGCAAAAGAGTTGAAAAAGCATTTCACAAGAATACGTATAGATGACAAAGAAGCGCAAGAAAACATGCTCAACATTATTATTCATTACAGAAATGTAGAGTAAATCCACACTGCAACTGAACTACACACAGATGAAAATCGATCAAAGTGCAATGGCGAATCCTACAAACTATGGTCAAGGGTATAGAGAAACTGGAACTTTTATGCATTGCAAGTGAGAATGGAAAGAGAGACAATCTCGTTGAGATACTGTTGGCAGTTACTCCTTTAAACATTGTAAATTCAACTACCATATTATCCAGGCATTCCACATATAAGTGATTTACTCAAGATGAATGAAAGTATATGCCCACACACAGATTTATGTATAAATGTTCATATCAGCTTTATTGATAACTACCAAAAAGACGGAAAAACCCAAATGTCCATCAAAAAGTAAAAAGATCCAAATATTGTGGCGTATCTATTTCATGGACTACGACTCAGTAATAAACAGAATAAAGTATTGATACATGTACTGTGTGGATGGATCTTAAAATAATTATATTGCAGAAAAGAAAACAATTCCCCAAAAGGGTTAAACCTTATGATTTCATTCATATACAATGCTATTAAATGCATATATAGTGACAGAAAACAGAAATGTTGCCGAGGGCAAAGGTATCTTATGCCATGAGGGAAGAGGAGGGTAAAAGGATTAAAAATGGACACAAGGAGACTTTTTGTGGTGACCTATATTCATTATCTGATTTGTAACCATGGATTCATGGCTGTATGCATGTGTTAAAACTCAAAATATATACTTTAAATATGCATAGCTTACTGTATGTCAGGTAAACCACAATAAAAGTGTTTAAAAAGCACCCTTAGGGATTCCTGGGTGGCTCAGTTGGTGGAGCATCGCACTCTATTTCGGCTGAGGTCATGATCCCAGGGTCATGGAATTGCGCTCTGCATCCGGCTCTGTGATGAGTGTGGAGTCTGCCTAAGATTCTCTCCCCAACTCCCACTCTGACCCTCTCTCCTGGTCATGCTCTCCCTCTCTCTCTTAAAATAAACAAACAAACAAACAAACAGCATACTCTATATTAGAAAGTATACTACCTACTGCTGAACAGGATAACAATAGGATAGGAGAAGTGTCACCCCCAACTGAATGTACTGTATAAGCAGGATGTGTAAGGGCAGTTCACAGTCAACTATGGGTATCTTTCCTGCAGTAAGCAATATAAATGAGATAATAAATGCAGGAAACTTAATGAAGCCATCATATTTAGGTATTCAGAACACTTGAATCCATCTATCTATCTATCTATCTATCTATCTATCTATCTATCTACCTACCTACCTACTTATCTGTCACCTCTATCCATTTACACCTCTCTGTTCCATAAATTCATGTCTATTTCACTGCTATCAAATGCAACCATCTCCTCATTTGTTTGGATTCATTTTACCGTGGAGGTGACTTATTAAGTCTCCATGTAAAGCCTTCATTTATTTTGTTAATTTTACCTTAAACTTATTTTTAGAAATAATTTCTATGTAAAATAATGAATTTTCATATAAAAAAGCACCCTTAGGCTTCATCCGAGAAATGAAATGGGGAAGATTGCTTTTCACAAAAATGCAGAGTGGTAAGAGGCAAATGTTCACAAGTATTTGTAAAATTTTTTTGAAGTTCCAAGTTAAGGAAGAATACCTGAGGTTACCTGAAGAAGAAGCAATTCTTGGTCAAGACTGACACAGAAAACCTGCCTGACCTTGCAGCCTGTCTGGCACAGCTGGGGAATTTGGACCCAAGACTGCAATACCAACTCTTACCTAATTCTCTGCCCTGCTTGCTTGACCTACAGATTTTTCACTTGCCAATCCCCACAATCATGTCAGCCAATTCTTTAAAATCTCAATTTCTCTCTCTCTGTCTCTCCATATGTATACATACATATATATTTGTATGTGTGTATGCATGTGCCTATTTACATTACATTACATTACATTACATTACATTATGGTAGTGTCTGTTTTACTGAAGAATCCCGACTAAACACAAAGTCATTCCATAAAGATTTCTTTGATATACCTCACTGTCTCCACAGCTTTTCTAATGCCCTCTTAAGTCCTTGTTACTCATCCTTCAGAGAATTCAGTCACCCATTCTCCAGGAAATCTGCCCTGTCCTTTCCAATTCTCCATTATTTTCAATTTCCTTTGAATTTCTACTAAAAAGATATGATGTTTAACAACATTCCAAAAGCTTTAGATTACTAGAAGGAAAAATAATGGCACTGATTTTCTCCCACATATGAGGAAGGTTGCTATCATCTGGTAGGCTGAAGAAAAGCATGTTACACTGTTAAAATAATTTACTCATTAACATTTTATCAGAAATGTAGTCTAAGTTTTCGTTTAGTAAGAAATACATATAAAGTGGTTCACTTATGAAAGAGTAAGCAGGCTTCAAGTGAAGTATTCTACTCTTATGAATGTTAATAGCCATAGAAAGCTGGAAAGTAAATTATGTAAAGTTAATCCTGAACTAATACAATAAAATTCTTACAGGTATATGCAACACACATTTGGATATATATTATGAATGTAAAGGATTTATTCAATTAAAAGCAAATGATCGAAAAGTGATCATGAAACTCTACTTCATCATAAATATACCTGGCTCTTCCTCATCATTTTGGGGGGATGGTTCTGCTAACCATTTCAAAAAGGAGAGTTCTTGATTGTCATCTTGACCTGGTTCTTCCTGAGATTCATCCTCATGTCTTCTTTTAACAGAAAATGAGATTGCACCTACAACACATAAGTACAAGATGCTATATTAACCAGGGATTCATTTTCCAAACTGAAAGGTCATTTTTAGGTATTAAAGATGTTTAGTGTGAAAGTAATAAATACAAAGCCAAACACAAATTGTGGGTGTTAGTACCAGATTTAAACTTGATGGTGGTACAGAACAATTTAACGGAAAATCCATTAACATTTTAACTATAAGAGATGGTCAGTTTTTATTTACAACCAAGATTACGATACCTGGGTTCAGAATTGAGGTTCTCTGTTGCCAGCTTTGTCCCTCGGTTTGCCTAAATGTGAATTGGACGTGACACTGGTGGCAGCTGGTGACACTGGATAGTACAAAATGTCCCTGGTATTACACTGACTCCATCTGGGGCTCCGGGAGTGCTTCCAACAGTTTACGCATCTCTGAGTGGGCAGGATTGTCCCCAGACTGTGGCTGAGATGGGCTAGAGCCAGGTCACAGACTGCTTCAGAATCTGCAGTGGGCTTGAGGTTGGCAGGCCTGGCCACAGAATATGTATGGGCGTGTCACCCTCTGGGTCCCTGGGCAGGCAGGACTGCTTCCAGACAGCAGCGATGAGGGGCTGAACCTGGATTATAGGGCTGCTCCCAGATGTGCAGACAGACCCTGGTCTATGAGCCTAATTCTGGGGCATGCACAAGCACATCTCCCCAGACGAGGGTTCCCGGACCATGGCTGAGAGTTACAGGGCCATTTCAAGATCTGCAGTTAGACCAAGGCTAAAGGACCTGCCTCAGGGACACAGACAGGTGTGTCTTCTGGCAGGTCCCTAGCAGGGGCAGACATCATGGCTGAGAGGGGCTGTGAGACAGATGTGAAGTGGAATCTCCTTGTAGTTTTGGTTTGTAATTCCCTGTTGCTGAATGATGTGGAACAACTTTTCATGTGTCTGTTTGCCATCTGGATGTCTTCTTTGGAGAAATGTCTGTTCACATCTACTGCCCATTTTTAAATTGGATTAGTTTCTGGTTATTGAGTTGTAGAAGTTCTTTATATATCTTGGATACTAACCCTTTATTGGATATGTCATTATTGTTTTTGGTACCATTGTAAATAGGACTGTTTTGTTAATTTCTCTTTCTGCTGCTTCATTATTAGCATATAGGAATGCAATAGATACCATACATAGATCTGAATCCTGCAAAATTAACATTTACAGAATTCATTCATCAGTTCTATTACTTTTCTGGTAGAGCCGTTCGTTAGGGTTTGCTACATAGAGTATCATGTCATCTGCAAATTGTGAGAGTTTTATTTCTTTAACAACTTGGATGATACTTTTTTTTTATTTTTTGAAATTATTTATTAATGTTTTTTTTTTTTTTTTATTTTTGAGAGAGAGAGGGACAGAATGTAATTTGGAAGGGTTAGAGAGAGAGGGAAACACAGAATCCAAAGCAGGCTCTAGGCTCTAAACTGTCAGCATGCAGCCAGACACAGAGCTCAAAGTCACAAACTGTGAGATCATGACCTGAGCCAAAGTTGGACCTTAATCCACTGAGCCACCCAGGCACTCCTGGATGCCAATTATATGTTTATGTTGCCTAATTGTTGTGGCTAGGAATCTAGAACTATGTTGAAGAAAAGTGGTGAGAGGAGACATCCCTATCTCACTCCTGACCTTAGGGGAAAAGCTCTCAGTTTTTCACCATTGAGTATTATGTATTATTTCCATTTTAAAGAAGGAAACTGATACAAGAAATTTCAGTATCTTGTCCAAGGTCAGTGACCTCAGTATAATACAGTTGGAATTTGAAGTCATGGGTTCTGGTTCAAAGTCCATACTTTAATTAATACATTAATGGTTTGAACACTTTTATGTTTATAAAAAATTGAATGGAAAGTACAGAGTTCCTATATACCCCCCCTCATTGGCTACCTTAAGTATCTTGAATTAGTACGATACATTACTTACAATTGATGAGCCAATAATGATATACCATTTTTAAGTAAAGTTCATAGGGTACATTCGGGCTAATTTTTTTGTGTATACATTCTATGGCTTTGGAAATATGTAAGTTTATGTATCTAACATTGGAGTATCATGTAGCATAGTTTCACTGCTCTAAAAATTCCATTTACTATGCTCATTCATCCTTTCCACCCAACCAATAAAGAACTGTCAACCCTTGATCTTTGACCTCTTCTAGAATGTCATATAGTTCATGATTCATAGGAATCATACAATATGTAGCCTTTTTAGATTTTCCTCTTTTACATAGGAATATACATTTAAGTTTCCTCCATGTTCTTTGTGGCTTGATAGATTTTTTTTATTACTCAAAAATATCCCAGTCTTATGGATATACCACTGTTTAACCATTTAACTATTATCAGACACCGTCGTTACCTCCGCATTTTGGCAACTATGAATAAAGCTGTTATTAACATTTATCAGATGTTTGGAGGGGCATACATTTTCAGTTCATTTGTGGAAATACAAAGATGTATGATTGCTATATCAAGTTATGAGTATGTTTAGGTGCTTTTTTTGGTATTTGTGTGTATATGACTTATTTATATATTCTAGGAGAGTGAGAGAGAGAGAGAGAGAGAGAGAGTGAGAGAAAGACAACACATGAGTGGGGGAGAGGGGCAGAGGGAGAGAGAAAGAGAGAAAGAATCCCAAGCAGGCTCCACACTCAACATGGAATCTGATGTGGGGCTCAATCCCACAACCCTGGGTTCATGACCTGACCTGAAATCAAGAGTCATATGCTCAACCAACTGAGCCACACAGGTGCCCCAATACCTCACTTTCACTAATGGACAGAACAACTAGACAGAATACCAATAAAGACACATAGGATGTGACCAGCACTATAGAACCACTGGACCTAACTGGCTTATATAGAACATTCCACCCAACGACAAGAGAATATCCATTCATCTTAAATCAACTTTGGACACTGTCCAGAATGGATCACATGTGAGGCCACAAGGAATATCTTAAGAAATTGAAAAGATTTAAATCATACAAAGCATGTGTTCTCATCACAGTGGCATGTAGTTACAAAGCAATAACATAAGGAAAAAAGGAATTTCACAAACTTGGAAACTAAACAACATACTCTTAATATTTCAAAAACCTTAGAAAAAAATAGAAGTCTGAAACTGTAAAGATGATTGACTATGAGAACAGAGCATATGAAACTGGTGTGATGCAGTGAAAGCAGCACTAAGAAGGCAATTCATAGCATAAACGTCTGTTAGAACAATCTAAAATCAACAACCTAACTGCACACAGTATGGAACTATAAAAAGAAAAGCAATTTTAATCAAAACTAGCAGAAGAAAGGAAATGACAAGGATCAGAGTGGAGGTAAATAAAACAGAGAAGAGAAAAGCAAAGAACAGAAAGTTTTACTCTTTGAAAAGGTCAACATCATTGGCAGACCTTTCAAGTAATTAGGAAAAAAGAAATTAGGACTCCAATTAGTGAACTCAGAAAAAAGTGGGGACATTACATTGTTTTCACCAAAGTAAAAAGCATTATAAGAGAATATGATGAACTAACACATGACCCCAAAATTGGGTAACATAGATGAAATGGACAATATCCGAGAAACACACAATGTAGTAAAACTGCTCATGAATTCAGAAAAATTGAAAACACATAAAACTAGTAAGAAGATTGAATATATAATCAAAGCTCTCCCCACAAAGACAAGCCCAGGACCAGATGGCTTCAGTGTTGAATTCTATCAAATACTTAAAGAAGAATTAATATATATTTTTTCTCAAACACTTAAAACCTGAATAGGAGGGAAAGCATAGCCTCATTCCAGGAGTTTAGCACTGCCTTGATATTTTCATTGTTTTGTTTCTCTACTATACTATCCTATGAAATCTGAGTGGCAAGACT
The DNA here is from genome assembly GCF_016509475.1 of Prionailurus bengalensis. NCBI lineage: Eukaryota > Metazoa > Chordata > Mammalia > Carnivora > Felidae > Prionailurus > Prionailurus bengalensis. The sequence goes on along the minus strand of NC_057361.1, from coordinate 32,010,630 downwards.
AAAGAGGAAAGCCTGAGGAAATCTCTGCTAATCCTTCCTTCTTCTATCTTTTTCTTACTTCATTTTAAACACCTTCCTAACTCATTTTCTTTTGTTGTATTTTCTCTCTCTGGGGGATCAAAAGGCAAGGTGGAAAAACAAAATTTGGTGGCTAATGAAGAACAGAGATAAAGAGTCCAGTGTTGTGGCCATATCTGCCTTTATTCTATGTACAATACAGCTCTTGTCTTCTATTCCATTTAAGCTCCTTGTTTTTATAATGAAATGCATAGTAGTCTAGTGCCCAACTGTAGCCCTCTAGGCTCCATTTTCTTTTTTTGTGGTCTTATGCTGTTTGTTCTTTCTATAACACAATTTTGAAATGTATAGAACAGAAGACACTACAGAAAACAGGAAAGGATTAATAAAATCTACAGGATTCAGATTTCTGTTGTAAGGGATGGCTGATTATGTTTTGCTTTAGGAAGAACCTATGCTTTCATTACTGGGGCAAAACGTAAAAGCAGCAATAATTCATATCGCCATTAAGGGCACATGTTTCTTACTGATTCATGTAAGAAAAATGTGATAAATTGTGTTTGATTATAATTGAAAACTTTTGTAACTACTTCACGATGTATACATATATCAAATTGTCACACTGTATATCTTAAATGTATATAATTTTTATTTTTCAATTATACCTCAATAGAGCTAGAAAAAAAACGGTTATTTGATACACACCATTAAGAAAATTAAAACGAAAACCACAGACTGGGAGAAAAAATTTTAAAGCACATATCTGGAAAACAAGAACAAAAACCATGTACGAGAAAAAATTTTAAAAAGCCTAAATATTCAGCAATAAGAAAACAAACAACCCAATGTAGGACAAGGGATGGGCAAAAGAGTTGAAAAAGCATTTCACAAGAATACGTATAGATGACAAAGAAGCGCAAGAAAACATGCTCAACATTATTATTCATTACAGAAATGTAGAGTAAATCCACACTGCAACTGAACTACACACAGATGAAAATCGATCAAAGTGCAATGGTGAATCCTACAAACTATGGTCAAGGATATAGAGAAACTGGAACTTTTATGCATTGCAAGTGAGAATGGAAAGAGAGACAATCTCGTTGAGATACTGTTGGCAGTTACTTCTTTAAACATTGTAAATTCAACTACCATATTATCCAGGCATTCCACATATAAGTGATTTACTCAAGATGAATGAAAGTATATGCCCACACACAGATTTATGTATAAATGTTCATATCAGCTTTATTGATAACTACCAAAAAGATGGAAAAACCCAAATGTTCATCAAAAGGTAAATAGATGAACAAATTGTGGTATATCCATTCCATGCAGTATTACTCAGTAATAAAAGGAGGAAAGTTGATACATGCACTGTGTGGATGGATCTTAAAATAAATATGTTGCATAAAAGAAAACAATCCCCTAAAAGTGCTAAACTGTGATTTCGTTTATATACAATGCTATCAAATGCATATATATTGACAGAAAACAGAGATATGATTGCCTAGGGCAAAGGTGTCTTATGCCATGAGGGGAGAGGAGGGTAAAACAATTAAAAATGGACACAAGGAAACTTTGTGGGGTGACCTATATTCATTATCTGATTTGTAACCATGAATTCACAGCTCTATGCATGTGTTAAAACTCAAAATATATACTTTAAATACAGATAGCTTATTGTATGTCAATTAAACCACAGTAAAACTGTTTAAAAAGCACCCTTAGGGGTTCCTGGGTGGCTCAGTTGGTTGAGCGTCCAGCTCTGTTTCAGCTGAGATCATGATCCCAGGGTCATAGAATTGAAGTCTGCATCGGGCTCTGTGATGAGCATGGAGCCTGCTTAAGATTCTCTCCCTCTCTCCTGCTCATGCTCTCCCCATCTCTCTGAAGTCAGACAGTAAGTACGTAAGTAAGTAGGTAAATAAATAAATAAATAAATAAATAAATGAATGAATGAAAGAAAGAAAGCAAGCACCCTTTGTATTAGACATTAAACTGACCACTGCTGAGCAGGATAAAAACAGGATTTGAGAAGTGTCACTCAAAGCTGAATATACTAAATAAGCAGGATGTGTAAGCGAAGTTCAAGGCAACTATGGGTATCTTTCCTGCAGTAGGCAATATCATGAATGAGAAAATTAATGCAGGAAAATTAAAGAAGTAATCATATTTAGGTACCCAGAACAAGTAAATCAATCTTTCTTTCTATCTATCTATCTATCTATCTATCTATCTATCTATCTAATCTACCTATCTTATCTGTCACTTCTATCCATCTAAATCTCTCTGTTCCATAAATTCATGTCTATTTCACTGCTATCAAATGCAACCATCTCCTCATTTGTTTGGATTCATTTTACCGTGGAGGTGACTTATTAAGTCTCCATGTAAAGCCTTCATTTATTTTGTTAATTTTACCTTAAACTTATTTTTAGAAATAATTTCTATGTAAAATAATGAATTTTCATATAAAAAAGCACCCTTAGGCTTCATCCGAGAAATGAAATGGGGAAGATTGCTTTTCACAAAAATGCAGAGTGGTAAGAGGCAAATGTTCACAAGTATTTGTAAAATTTTTTTGAAGTTCCAAGCTAAGGAAGAATACCTGAGGTTACCTGAAGAAGAAGCAATTCTTGGTCAAGACTGACACAGAAAACCTGCCTGACCTTGCAGCCTGTCTGGCACAGCTGGGGAATTTGGACCCAAGACTGCAATACCAACTCTTACCTAATTCTCTGCCCTGCTTGCTTGACCTACAGATTTTTCACTTGCCAATCCCCACAATCATGTCAGCCAATTCTTTAAAATCTCAATTTCTCTCTCTCTGTCTCTCCATATGTATACATACATATATATTTGTATGTGTGTATGCATGTGCCTATTTACATTACATTACATTACATTACATTACATTACATTATGGTAGTGTCTGTTTTACTGAAGAATCCCGACTAAACACAAAGTCATTCCATAAAGATTTCTTTGATATACCTCACTGTCTCCACAGCTTTTCTAATGCCCTCTTAAGTCCTTGTTACTCATCCTTCAGAGAATTCAGTCACCCATTCTCCAGGAAATCTGCCCTGTCCTTTCCAATTCTCCATTATTTTCAATTTCCTTCGAATTTCTACTAAAAAGATATGATGTTTAACAACATTCCAATAAAGCTTTAGATTACTGGAAGGAAAAATAATGGCACTGATTTTCTTCCACATAAGAGGAAGGTTGCTATCATCTGGTAGGCTGAAGAAAAGCATGTTACACTGTTAAAACAATTTACTCATTAACATTTTATCAGAAATGTACTCTAAGTTTTCGTTTAGTAAGAAATACATATAAAGTGGTTCACTTATGAAAGAGTAAGCAGGCTTCAAGTGAAATATTCTACTCTTATGAATGTTAATAGCCATAGAAAGCTGGAAAGTAAATTATGTAAAGTTAATCCTGAACTAATACAATAAAATTCTTACAGGTATACGCAACACACATTTGGATATATATTATGAATGTAAAGGATTTATTCAATTAAAAGCAAATGATCGAAAAGTGATCATGAAACTCTACTTCATCATAAATATACCTGGCTCTTCCTCATCATTTTGGGGGGATGGTTCTGCTAACCATTTCAAAAAGGAGAGTTCTTGATTGTCATCTTGACCTGGTTCTTCCTGAGATTCATCCTCATGTCTTCTTTTAACAGAAAATGAGATTGCACCTACAACACATAAGTACAAGATGCTATATTAACCAGGGATTCATTTTCCAAACTGAAAGGTCATTTTTAGGTATTAAAGATGTTTAGTGTGAAAGTAATAAATACAAAGCCAAACACAAATTGTGGGTGTTAGTACCAGATTTAAACTTGATGGTGGTACAGAACAATTTAACGGAAAATCCATTAACATTTTAACTATAAGAGATGGTCAGTTTTTATTTACAACCAAGATTACGATACCTGGGTTCAGAATTGAGGTTCTCTGTTGCCAGCTTTGTCCCTCGGTTTGCCTAAATGTGAATTGGACGTGACACTGGTGGCAGCTGGTGACACTGGATAGTACAAAATGTCCCTGGTATTACACTGACTCCATCTGGGGCTCCGGGAGTGCTTCCAACAGTTTACGCATCTCTGAGTGGGCAGGATTGTCCCCAGACTGTGGCTGAGATGGGCTAGAGCCAGGTCACAGACTGCTTCAGAATCTGCAGTGGGCTTGAGGTTGGCAGGCCTGGCCACAGAATATGTATGGGCGTGTCACCCTCTGGGTCCCTGGGCAGGCAGGACTGCTTCCAGACAGCAGCGATGAGGGGCTGAACCTGGATTATAGGGCTGCTCCCAGATGTGCAGACAGACCCTGGTCTATGAGCCTAATTCTGGGGCATGCACAAGCACATCTCCCCAGATGAGGGTTCCCGGACCATGGCTGAGAGTTACAGGGCCATTTCAAGATCTGCAGTTAGACCAAGGCTAAAGGACCTGCCTCAGGGACACAGACAGGTGTGTCTTCTGGCAGGTCCCTAGCAGGGGCAGACATCACGGCTGAGAGGGGCTGTGAGACAGATGTGAAGTGGAATCTCCTTGTAGTTTTGGTTTGTAATTCCCTGTTGCTGAATGATGTGGAACAACTTTTCATGTGTCTGTTTGCCATCTGGATGTCTTCTTTGGAGAAATGTCTGTTCACATCTACTGCCCATTTTTAAATTGGATTAGTTTCTGGTTATTGAGTTGTAGAAGTTCTTTATATATCTTGGATACTAACCCTTTATTGGATATGTCATTATTGTTTTTGGTACCATTGTAAATAGGACTGTTTTGTTAATTTCTCTTTCTGCTGCTTCATTATTAGCATATAGGAATGCAATAGATACCATACATAGATCTGAATCCTGCAAAATTAACATTTACAGAATTCATTCATCAGTTCTATTACTTTTCTGGTAGAGCCGTTCGTTAGGGTTTGCTACATAGAGTATCATGTCATCTGCAAATTGTGAGAGTTTTATTTCTTCTTTACCAAATTGGACGCCATTTCTTTCTTTTTTTATTTTTTGAAATTATTTATTAATGTTTATTTATTTTTGAGAGCGAGATGGAAAGAATATGAATGGAGAAGGGGTAGAGAGAAAGGGAAACACAGAATCCAAAGCAGGCTCTAGGGTCTAAGCTATCAGCACAGAGCCCGATGCAGGGCTCAAACTCACGAACTGTGAGATCATGAGCTGAGCTGAAGTTGGACCCTAACCCAATGACCCACCAAGGTATCCCTGGATGCCATTTATATCTTTATGTTGTCTAACTGCTGTGGCTAGGGGTCTAGTACTATGTTGAAGAATAGTGGTGAGGGTAGATATCCCTGTCTCACTTCTGATCTTAGGGGGAAAGCTGTTTTTCACCATTGAGTGTGATATATTATTTCCATTTTAGAGAAGGTAAACTGATACAAGATAGTTCAGTAGCTTCCCCAAAGTCAGTCGGCTCAGTATAATACAGGCAGAATGTGTAGATGTGCATTCTGGTTCTAAGTCCATACTTTTTAAAAACTCAATTAAAACATTTAATTTTTTGAACACTTTTATGTTTACAGTAAAATGAGTGGAAAGTACAGAGTTCCCATATATCCCCCCTTACATTGCCTACTATAAACATCTTGAATTATTGTGATATATTACTTAAATGTTGAGCCAGTAATGATATACTATTATTAAGTAAAGTCCATAGAGTGCATTCTGGCTAATTTTTTTGTGTTATACATTCTATGGCTTTGGCAAATATGTAATTTCACGTACCTACCATTACAGTATCGTGTAGAATAGTTTCACTGCCCTAAAAATCCCGTGTACAATACTCATTCATCCCTTCCACCCAACGTATAAAGAACTGTCAACCACTGATCTTTTACCTCTTCTAGAATGTCATATAGTTAGAATCATACAATATGTAGCCTTCTTAGATTTACCTCTTTTACTTAGCAATATACATTTACGTTTCCCCCATATTCTTTGTGGTCTGATAGGTTACTGTTTTTATCACTGATAAATAACCCAATGTATAGATATACCACTCTTTAACCATTTATCTATTATATGACATTGTAGTTTTCCCCATAATTTGGCAACTATGAATAAAGCTGTTATTAACATTTACCAGCAGATATTTGGATGCGCATAAACTTTCAATTCATTTGGGGAAATACAAAGATGTATGATTGCCATATCATGTTATGAGTATGTTTACTTTTCTCATTTTTTCTTTTTTTGTATTTGTGTGTTTATTGACTTACTTATATATTTTAGGAGAGTGACAAAGAGAATACCTGAGTAGGGGAGAGGGGAAGAGGAGAGAGAGAGAGAAAGGATCCAAAGCAGGCTCCACACTCAGCATGGAATCTGATGTGGGGCTCAATCCCACAACCCTGGGATCACGACCTGAGCTGAAGTCAAGAGTCGGATACCAATCCAACTGAGCCACACAGGTGCCCCAATACCTCTTAATGGACAGAACAACTAGACAGAATACCAATAAAGACACATAGGATGTGACCATCACTTAGAACCACTAGACCTAACTGGCTCATATAGAACATCCACCCATCAACAATGGAGTATCCAACTTCTTAAATCAACTTTGGACACTGTCCAGAATGGATCACATGTGAGGCCACAAGGCATATCTTAATAACTGAAAAAGATTTAAATCATAGAAAGCATGTTGCCTCATCACAATGGCATGAAATTATAATCAGTAACATAAGGAAAAAAGGAATGTCACAAATTTGGACACTAAACAACATACTTTTAACCAATATTTCAAAAAAAACTTGGAAAAAAATAGAAGTCTGAAACTATATAGATGATTGACAATGAGAACACAGCATACGAAACTGGTGTGATGCAGTGAAAGCAACACTAAGAGGGCAACTCATAGCAGCAAAAGCATATGTTAAAAAGAACAACCTAAAATCAACAACCTAACTGCACACAATACAGAACTAGAAAAAGAAAAAGCAAATTCAACCCAAAACTAGCAGAAGAAAGGAAATGATAAAGATCAGAGTAGAGGTAAATAAAACAGAGAAGAGAAAAGCAAAAACCAGAAAGTTTCTCTCTTTGAAAAGGTCAACATCACTGGCAGAATTTTCAAGTGATTAAGAAAAAAGAAATGAAGACTCCCAATTAATAAATTCAGGAAAAAAGTGGGGACATTGCATTGTTTTCTCCAAAATGAAAAGCTTTATAAGAGACTACAATGAACCACCATATGCCCCCCAAATTGGGTAACTTAGATGATATGGACAATATCCGAGAAACACACAATCTACTAAAAATGCTCATGAATAAAAGAAAAACAGAATAGACATAAATCTAACAAGGACACTGAATTCGTAACAAAAACTCTTCCCACAAAGACAAGCCCAGGACGAGATGGCTTCATTGTTGAATTCTACCAAATACTTAAAGAAGAATCACTATCTTCTTTTTCTCAAAAACTTAAAAATTGATAGAGGAGGGAAAACATAGCCTCATTCTAGGAGGCTAGCACCACCGTGATACAAAAGCAGACAAAGATAGGGCAAGAAAAGAAAATTAAAATCCAATATCCCTGATGAACACTGATACAAAACTTTTCAACTAAATAGTAGCAAATCGAATTCAGCAGCATACCAAAAAGATTCTATACCATAGTTAAATGGTTTTTATTTCAACAAAGAATGAAGGAATGAATGAATGGTGGTTCAACATACAAAAATCAGTGAGTGTACTGTAGCACATTGACAGAATGAAAAAAAAAAACACATGATAATCTTGATTGATGGATAAAAGTGTTTGACAAAATTCCACATCAAAACGTTCATGGCAAAAATAAATTAGGAATAGAACTTTCTCAAAATGATAATAGCCATATGTGAAAACAAACAGCTAATATTATACTCCCAGTGGTAAAAGACTGAAATTTTTTCCTTTAAGATTAGAAACAAGATAAGGATGTCTCTGGTTTAGGCTTCTACTCAACATAATACTGGAATTTCTAGTCAGAGCAAGTGTGCAAGGAAACGTAGCAAAGGTATCCATATTGGAAAGGAAGAAGTAAAATTATCTGTTTGCAGATGACACAATCTCATATGGAGAAAACCTTAATGATCATGGACACAAAAAGGATAGACCTAATAATAAATGCGTTCACTAAATATGCAGGATACAAAGTCAACAAACAAAAGCAGTTAAATTTCTATACACTTGTATTGAAAAATTTTAAATGGACCTAAGTAAAACAATTCAGTCAGATAAAACCATGATTTGGATAAACTTACATAATGTTAAACAACGTGCGCAAGGAATAATAAGGAAACCTAATCAATATTTCAAGTACGATGAACTAGTCTCAAGATTTAAAAGCACACATTCTCCATTCTTTCTCATTTCAGCCTACTTGTATACTCAGCACATTTCTTCTTTCTCCAATACACCCATCCAAACGTTATTACACTTTTATTGTCCCTTAACAAAGAGAAATGGAACAATCATTTGTAAAACAATTCAAAAGCCCTACAGGAGTGTAACAAGACCATATGTTAGATACCAACAAGAGAAATTAAGTATTTATCTTAAAACTTAGAAATAAGTGAAGAGAACTATGGAATTATAGGTCTATTTAGTAGCTTATCTTTTAATTGAAAGAACACTTTGAAACAATGTTTCTTAGAATTATGCCACTAATTTATGCACAGTTATTTTCCCAATTAAAAATCTTTGTTCTTGGGAATATAATTTTAATTTTTTTCCTAAACAGTTACATTTTTAAATTGCATTTTTACTTTTGGTTATGAATTAGCTAAGGTAGAAGAGACAAGCAGTCAAATTCTTATAAACTTATTGCAAAGAGTAACATTAGACTCAGTAAGTATCAGCAATGAACCTTCAAACCAAATACCATCAATAATGATTATGAAAATATGTGTTTCAAAAGATGATAATATTTTTCCACACTAGGCACGTGTGATTCCTTTGCTCCCTATATTCCTCCGTTTGGGCCAAGGCCAACCAACCCAAAGGGAAGAAAGGTAAATAAAAGGTTGATTGTTGGTGGTTCAGTTTAAAAGCATGACAGGAAAACTAAAGGACTGCTTTGGAAAAACTATAGGTATACAAGACATAATAGTGTACAAAGCAACTCTCTAAGATACAGCATTATTGACTTAATGGAGGTTTTCAGTTTATCTGAAATGAGTGTTACCAAAAAAAATCTAATAGGGATCATAATTATAGCTATTATATTTTCAATAGATCAAGCTTTTATTCTGACAAATGGATTTTCTCCCCTCTGCTAAACACTCTACGGGTTTGATTTTTTCAAAATGTATTTTAAACAGTCAAACCAACATTTCCTAGTATATAGTTTGGTTTTCATTAGGAATTGTTTTTCCCTAATTTCATACTATCTTGTAAAACGTCAATATCAGACTCAAGTTTAAAGCCTGAGCAATGCAATTTAGTACCAGTGGTTAGCCTTTTGAAAACAATGTGAAATCATTTATTGAATGCTTACTCTGTGTTAGGTATATGCTAAATGCCTCCCATTCATTACCTATTGAACTCCTTTAATAAACGTATAAATTAATTCCTCACTGGACTCATTTTCAAGTTCAGCAAGCTGGGCTGTAGAGAAGGTTGGGTAACTCACTCCAGGTCACATAGTAAGTGACAAAGGCATAAATAATACATAAATGTATTTACCAAACGTAGAATACGGAAAATGGCATATTAAGTCATGCCTAAATATCACCAAATACACCACAGAATAAGTGGGCTTTTGCGTGGAAAAATAGCAAAGTAACTCACATACTTACAAAACATTTATTTTTGGCCTAGAGTAATAGGTTTCAGATACTGCCCACTGATTATGTAAACTATTTCACCCCTTAGAAAACTTCCAAAAACAAGTTTCCATGACAACAGTTAAACCTGGCAAGGTCTTTGGCCTCTTTGCACTTGGTCTCCCTACACCCACCCTCTTCCTTCCATTGGCTTCATGCTTCACCACTCCCTATTGCTAATGAGGAATACTGTGTTTAAGGAAATTTTCTGTATGGCTGGGCTTGTATCAACTTGTGAATTTCTTGGAGGGACATGAATTCTGTCAAGAAGTGTTTTCATACATATCTGCTCTACGCACATTATACCACACATGATTGAATGAATTTTCACTGTTTTGTTTCTCTACTATACCATCCTATGAAATCTGAGTGGCAAGACTAAAGAGGAAAGCCTGAGGAAATCTCTGCTAATCCTTCCTTCTTCTATCTTTTTCTTACTTCATTTTAACCACCTTCCTAACTCATTTTCTTTTGTTGTATTTTCTCTCTGGGGGACCAAAAGGCAAGGTGGAAAAACAAAATTTGGTGGCTAATGAAGAACAGAGATAAAGAGTCCAGTGTTGTGGCCATATCTGCTTTTATTCTATGTACAATACAGCTCTTGTTTTCTACTCCATTTAAGCGCCTTATTTTTATGATAAAATGCATAGTAGCCTAGTGCCCAACTGTAGCCCTCTAGGCTCCATTTTCTTTTTCTGTGGTTTTATGCTGTTTGCTGTTTATATAACAAATTTTTGAAATGTGTAACATATACGACAAAAAGGATTAATAAAATCTACAGGATTCAGATTTCTGTTGTAAAGGATGGCTGATTACTTTTTTGCTTAGGAAGAACCTATGCTTTCATTACTGAGGCAAAACTTTAAAGCAGCAACAATCCAGACTGCCATTAAGGACACATGTTTCTTCCTGATTCATGCAAGAAAAAGGTGATAAATTTCATTTCATTATAACTGAAAACTTCTGTTACCAGTTCAGGATGTATACATATATCATATCGTCACAGTGAACATCTTAAATGTATACAATTTTTATTTTCAATTATCCGTCAATATAGGTAGGAAAAAAACTTCTGTAATTCGATAGACACCATTAAGAAAATTAAAACAAAATCACAAATTGGAAGAAAAAATTTTAAACCACATATCTGAAAAAAAAAAAACATGCATCCAGAATAAATGTTTTTTTAGGCTCAAAGCCTAAAAATTGAGCAATAAGAAAAGAAACCACCCAACATACAGGAAATGATGGGCAAAAGATTTGAAAAAGCATATCGTTAGAAGACCTATAGATGTCAAAAAAGCACAAGAAAACATGCTCAACATTATTATTCATTACAGAAATGTAGAGTAAATCCACACTGCAACTGAACTACACACAGATGAAAATCGATCAAATTGCAATGGCCAATCCTACAAACTATGGTCAAGGGTATAGAGGAACTGGAACTTTTATGCAGTGCAAGTGAGAATGGAAAGAGAGACAATCTCGTTGAGATACTGTTGGCAGTTACTCCTTTAAACATTGTAAATTCAACTACCATATTATCCAGGCATTCCACATATAAGTGATTTACTCAAGATGAATGAAAGTATATGCCCACACACAGATTTATGTATAAATGTTCATATCAGCTTTACTGATAACTACCAAAAAAAGTGGAAAAACCCAAATGTCCATCAAAGGCAAGTACAGCAGCATATTGTGGCTTATCCATTCCATGGACTACGACTCAGTAATAAAAGGAATAAAGTATTGATACATGCACTCTGTGGATGGATCTTAAAATAATTATGTTGCATAAAGGAAAACAATCCCTTAAAAGGGTTAAACTGTGTGGTTTAGTTTATATACAACGCTATGAAATGTATATATAGTGACAGAAAACAGAGAAATGATTGCCTAGGGCAAGGGTAGCTTGTGGCGTGAGGGGAGAGGAGGGTAAAAGCATTAAAAAGAGACAAGAGGAAACTTTGTGGGGTGACCTATATTCATTATCTGATTTGTAACAATGGATTCATGGCTATATGCACGTGTTAAAACTCAAGTATATACTTTAAATATGCATAGCTTATTTTATGTCAAATAATCTCAATGAAAGTGCTTAAAAAGCACACTTTGGGATGCCTGGCTGGCTCAGTTGGTTGAGCATCCCACTCTATTTCAGCTGAGGTCATGATCCCAGGGTCATGGAATTTAGCTCTGCATTAGTCTTTGTGCTAAGTGTGGGGCCTGCTTAAGAATCTCTCCCTCTCTCTCTCACCCTGACCCTCTTTCCTGCTTACGCACTCCCTTTCTGTTAAATACATAAATGGCACACTTTATATTAGATATTATTCTGAACAACGCTGAACAGGATAAGAATAGGATTTGAGAAGCGTCACCCCTACCTGAATGTACTATATAAGCAGCATGTGTAAGGGAAGTTCACAGCCAACTATGGGTATCTTTGCAGCAGCAGGCAATATCATGAATGAGATAATGAATGCAGGAAAATTAATGAAGTCATCATATTTACATATCTAGAACATATCCATATATTGAAACTATCAATATATCTAACTATGTATGTATGTATGTATCTATCTATCTATCTTATATGTCACCTCTATCGATGTACATCTCTCTGTTCCAAAATTCATGTCTATTTCAATGATATCAAATGCTACTATTTCCTCATTTGTTTCTATTCACTGCACTGTCCAGGTGGCTTCTTAAGCCTCCATGTAAAGCCTTCACTTATTTTGTTAATTTTACTTTAAACATTTCTAGAAATAATTTCTACATAAAAAATGAATTTTCATATTAAAAAGCATCCATAGGCCTCATCCGAAAAATAAGGGGCACCTGGGTGGTGCAGTCGGTTAAGCGTCCGACTTCAGCCAGGTCAGGATCTGGCGGTCTGTGAGTTCGGGCCCCACGTCGGGCTCTGGGCTGATGGCTCAGAGCCTGGAGCCTGTTTCCAATTCTGTGTCTCCCTCTCTCTCTGCCCCTCGCCCGTTCATGCTCTGTCTCTCTCTGTCCCAAAAATAAATAAACGTTGAAAAAAAATTAAAAAAAAAAAAACAAAAACGAAAAATAAAATGGGGGAGACTGCTTTTCACAAAATGCAGACTTGAGGGGCGCCTGGGTGGCACAGTCGGTTAAGCATCCGACTTCAGCCAGGTCACGATCTCGCGCTCCGTGAGTTCCAGCCCCACGTCAGGCTCTGGGCTGATGGCTCGGAGCCTGGAGCCTGTTTCCGATTCTGTGTCTCCCTCTCTCTCTGCCCCTCCCCCGTTCATGCTCTGTCTCTCTCTGTCCCAAAAATAAATAAACGTTGAAAAAAAAAATTTAAAAAAAAAACAAAATGCAGACTTGAAAGAAGCAAATATGGACAAGTATTTTAAATTTTTTTCAGTTCCAAGCTAAGGAAAAATACCTGAGGTCACCTGAAGAAGAAGCAATTCTTAGTCAAGCCTGAAACAGAAAACCTGCCTGACCTTGCAGCCTGCCTGGCACAGCTGGGGAAGATGGACCCAAGATTGCAATACCAACTCTTACCTGATTCTCTGCCCTGCTTGCTTGACCTACAGATTTTTTACTTGCCAATCCCCACAATCGTGTCAGCCGATTCTTTAAAATCTCAATCTCTCTATCTTTCTGTCTTTGTCTGTCTCTCCATATGTGTGTATATCTATATATGTATGTGCGTGCCTATTCACATTACATTACATTATGGTAGTGTCTGTTTTACTGAAGAATCCCGACCAAACACAAAGTGATTCCATAAAGATTTCTTCTTTGATATACCTCATTGTCTCTACAGCTTTGCTGTTGTTGACTCATTCTCTAACGCCCTCTTAAGTCCCTGCTACTCACCCTTCAGAGAATTCAGTCACCCATTCTCCAGGAAATCTGCCCTACCCTTCTAATTCTCCATTATCTCAATTTCCTTTGAATTTCTACTAAAAAGATATGATGTTTAACAACGTTCCAATAAAGCTTTAGATCACTGGAAGGAAGAATAATAGGACTGATTTGCTTCTACATATGAGGAAGGTTGCTATCATCTGCTAGGCTGAAGAAAAGCATGTTACATTGTTAAAATAATGTACTCATTAACATTTTATCAGAAATGTACTATAATTTTTTGTTTGATAAGAAATATACATAATGTTGTTCACTTATGAAAGAGCAAGCAGCCTTCACGTGAAGTATTATAACCTTATGAATGGTAATAGCTATAGAAATCTAGAAAGTAAATTATGTAAAGTTATCTGGAACTAATACAAGAAGATTCTTACAGTTATATGCAACACACCTTTGTATATATATTGTGAATGTAAAGTATTAATTAATTTAAAAGGGAATGACTGAAGAGCGATCATGAAACTCTCCTTAATCATAAACTTACCTGGGTCTTCCTCATCAATTTGGGGGGATAGTTCTGATACTGATTTCTGAAAGGAGGGTACTCGAATGTCATGTTGATCTGGTTCTTCCTGAGATTCATCCTCTTGTCTTCTTTTAACAGAAAATGAGATTGCGCCTACAACACATCGGTACGAGATGCTATATTAACTAGGGATTTGTTTTCTAAAAGGAAAGGTCAATTTTAGGTATTAAACATGCTTTAGTGTGAAACTAATAAGGAACCAAACACAAATTGTAGGTGTTAGTACCAGATTTAAACCTGATGGTGGTACAGAACAATTTAATGGAAAATCCATTAATATTTATTTTAAGTATAAGTGATGGTCAGTTTTTATTTACAAAGTAGTGTCATACGTAGGTTTACAACTGGGGCTGTCTGTTACCAGCTGTGCCCCTCAGTTTGCCCAAATGTGAATTGGACGTGACACTGGTGGCAGCTGGTGACACTGGATAGTACAAAATGTCCCTGGTATTACACTGACTCCATCTGGGGCTCCGGGAGTGCTTCCAACAGTTTACGCATCTCTGAGTGGGCAGGATTGTCCCCAGACTGTGGCTGAGATGGGCTAGAGCCAGGTCACAGACTGCTTCAGAATCTGCAGTGGGCTTGAGGTTGGCAGGCCTGGCCACAGAATATGTATGGGCGTGTCACCCTCTGGGTCCCTGGGCAGGCAGGACTGCTTCCAGACAGCAGCGATGAGGGGCTGAACCTGGATTATAGGGCTGCTCCCAGATGTGCAGACAGACCCTGGTCTATGAGCCTAATTCTGGGGCATGCACAAGCACATCTCCCCAGACGAGGGTTCCCGGACCATGGCTGAGAGCTACAAGGCCATTTCAAGATCTGCAGTTGGACCAAGGCTGAAGGACCTGCCTCAGGGACACAGACAGGTGTGTCTTCTGGCAGGTCCCTAGCAGGGGCAGACATCATGGCTGAGAGGGGCTGTGAGACAGATGTGAAGTGGTATCTCCTTGTAGTTTTGGTTTGTAATTCCCTGTTGCTGAATGATGTGGAACAACTTTTCATGTGTCTGTTTGCCAACTGCATGTCTTCTTTGGAGGAATGTTTGTTTACATCTACTGCCCATTTTTTTTTTTTTTTTTTTATTTTTTTTTTCAATGTTTATTTATTTTTGGGACAGAGAGAGACAGAGCATGAATGGGGGAGGGGCAGAGAGAGAGGGAGACACAGAATCGGAAACAGGCTCCAGGCTCTGAGCCATCAGCCCAGAGCCCGACGCGGGGCTCGAACTCACGGACCGCGAGATCGTGACCTGGCTGAAGTCGGACGCTTAACCGACTGCGCCACCCAGGCGCCCCTACTGCCCATTTTTAAATTGGATTATTTAGATTCTGGTTATTGAGTTGTAGAAGTTCCTTATATATCTTGGATACTAACCCTTTATAGGCTATATCATTATTGTTTTTGGTACAATGGTAAATGGTATTGTTTTCTTAAATTCTCTTTCTGCTGCTTCATTTTTGGTGTATAGGAATAAAATAGATTCCGTCATTGATTTGGATCCTGCAAAATTAACATTTACTGAATTCATTCATCAGTTCTAGTAGTGTCTTGGTAGAACCTTTAGTGTTTTTTTACATAGAGTTACCATGGCTTCTGTAAATTACAAGAGTTCTATTTCTTCTTTACCAACTTCGATGCCATTTGTTTCTCTTGTATTTTAAAATATTATTTATTAATGTTTACTAATTTTTGAGAGCAAGAGGGACAGAATGTGAGCAGGGAAGGGGTAGAGCGAGAGAGGGAACACAGAATCCAGAGCAGGCTCTAGGCTCTAAGCTGCCAGCACAGAGCCCGATAGAGGGGTCAAACTCACCAACTGTGAGATCATGACCTGAGCCAAAGTTGGACATTAAACAACTGATCCACCCAGGTGCCCCGGTTGTCACATATTTCTTTATGTTGTCTACCTGCTGTGGGTAGGACTTCTAGTACAAAGTTGAAGAAAAGTGGTGAGAGTGGAACCCCCTGTCTTACTCCTGACCTTAGGGGAAAAGCTCTCAGTTTTTCACCATTGAGTATTATGTATTATTTCCATTTTAAAGAAGGGAAATCATGTAAGAGAAAAGTCATAAACAGCGTTCCATTATAATTGAAATTTTTGTAACCACTTCACGATGTAAACATATATGAAATCATCACAGTGTACATCTTAAATGTATAGAACTTTTATTTGTCAATTATACCTCAATAGAGCTAGAGAAAAAACCTCCGTTATTCGATGGACACCATTAAGAAAATTAAAACGAAAACCACAGACTGGGAGAAAAAAATTTTAAAGCACATATCTGGAAAACAAAAACAAAAACCATGTACGAGAAAAAATTTTAAAAAGCCTAAATATTCAGCAATAAGAAAACAAACAACCCAATGTAGGACAAGGGATGGGCAAAAGAGTTGAAAAAGCATTTCACAAGAATACGTATAGATGACAAAGAAGCGCAAGAAAACATGCTCAACATTATTATTCATTACAGAAATGTAGAGTAAATCCACACTGCAACTGAACTACACACAGATGAAAATCGATCAAAGTGCAATGGCGAATCCTACAAACTATGGTCAAGGGTATAGAGAAACTGGAACTTTTATGCATTGCAAGTGAGAATGGAAAGAGAGACAATCTCGTTGAGATACTGTTGGCAGTTACTCCTTTAAACATTGTAAATTCAACTACCATATTATCCAGGCATTCCACATATAAGTGATTTACTCAAGATGAATGAAAGTATATGCCCACACACAGATTTATGTATAAATGTTCATATCAGCTTTATTGATAACTACCAAAAAGACGGAAAAACCCAAATGTCCATCAAAAAGTAAAAAGATCCAAATATTGTGGCGTATCTATTTCATGGACTACGACTCAGTAATAAACAGAATAAAGTATTGATACATGTACTGTGTGGATGGATCTTAAAATAATTATATTGCAGAAAAGAAAACAATTCCCCAAAAGGGTTAAACCTTATGATTTCATTCATATACAATGCTATTAAATGCATATATAGTGACAGAAAACAGAAATGTTGCCGAGGGCAAAGGTATCTTATGCCATGAGGGAAGAGGAGGGTAAAAGGATTAAAAATGGACACAAGGAGACTTTTTGTGGTGACCTATATTCATTATCTGATTTGTAACCATGGATTCATGGCTGTATGCATGTGTTAAAACTCAAAATATATACTTTAAATATGCATAGCTTACTGTATGTCAGGTAAACCACAATAAAAGTGTTTAAAAAGCACCCTTAGGGATTCCTGGGTGGCTCAGTTGGTGGAGCATCGCACTCTATTTCGGCTGAGGTCATGATCCCAGGGTCATGGAATTGCGCTCTGCATCCGGCTCTGTGATGAGTGTGGAGTCTGCCTAAGATTCTCTCCCCAACTCCCACTCTGACCCTCTCTCCTGGTCATGCTCTCCCTCTCTCTCTTAAAATAAACAAACAAACAAACAAACAGCATACTCTATATTAGAAAGTATACTACCTACTGCTGAACAGGATAACAATAGGATAGGAGAAGTGTCACCCCCAACTGAATGTACTGTATAAGCAGGATGTGTAAGGGCAGTTCACAGTCAACTATGGGTATCTTTCCTGCAGTAAGCAATATCATAAATGAGATAATAAATGCAGGAAACTTAATGAAGCCATCATATTTAGGTATTCAGAACACTTGAATCCATCTATCTATCTATCTATCTATCTATCTATCTATCTACCTACCTACCTACCTACCTACTTATCTGTCACCTCTATCCATTTACACCTCTCTGTTCCATAAATTCATGTCTATTTCACTGATATCAAATGCAACCATCTCCTCATTTGTTTGGATTCATTTTACCGTGGAGGTGACTTATTAAGTCTCCATGTAAAGCCTTCATTTATTTTGTTAATTTTACCTTAAACTTATTTTTAGAAATAATTTCTATGTAAAATAATGAATTTTCATATAAAAAAGCACCCTTAGGCTTCATCCGAGAAATGAAATGGGGAAGATTGCTTTTCACAAAAATGCAGAGTGGTAAGAGGCAAATGTTCACAAGTATTTGTAAAATTTTTTTGAAGTTCCAAGCTAAGGAAGAATACCTGAGGTTACCTGAAGAAGAAGCAATTCTTGGTCAAGACTGACACAGAAAACCTGCCTGACCTTGCAGCCTGTCTGGCACAGCTGGGGAATTTGGACCCAAGACTGCAATACCAACTCTTACCTAATTCTCTGCCCTGCTTGCTTGACCTACAGATTTTTCACTTGCCAATCCCCACAATCATGTCAGCCAATTCTTTAAAATCTCAATTTCTCTCTCTCTGTCTCTCCATATGTATACATACATATATATTTGTATGTGTGTATGCATGTGCCTATTTACATTACATTACATTACATTACATTACATTACATTACATTACATTACATTATGGTAGTGTCTGTTTTACTGAAGAATCCCGACTAAACACAAAGTCATTCCATAAAGATTTCTTTGATATACCTCACTGTCTCCACAGCTTTTCTAATGCCCTCTTAAGTCCTTGTTACTCATCCTTCAGAGAATTCAGTCACCCATTCTCCAGGAAATCTGCCCTGTCCTTTCCAATTCTCCATTATTCTCAATTTCCTTTGAATTTCTACTAAAAAGATATGATGTTTAACAACATTCCAAAAGCTTTAGATTACTAGAAGGAAAAATAATGGCACTGATTTTCTCCCACATATGAGGAAGGTTGCTATCATCTGGTAGGCTGAAGAAAAGCATGTTACACTGTTAAAATAATTTACTCATTAACATTTTATCAGAAATGTAGTCTAAGTTTTCGTTTAGTAAGAAATACATATAAAGTGGTTCACTTATGAAAGAATAAGCAATCTTCAATGAAATATTATACTCTTATGAATGTTAATTGCTGTACAAATCAAGAAAGTAAATTATGTAAAGTTAATTCAGAGCTATTACAAGAAAATTCTTACAGGTATATGCAACACACCTTTGTATATATATTGTGAATGTAAAGTATCTACTCATTTAAGAGGGAATGACTGAAGAGTGATCATGAAACTCTCCTTAATCATAAACTTACCTGAGTCCTCATCATTATTTTGGGGGGATGGTTGTGATAAGGATTTCTGAAAGGAGGATACTTGATTATCATCTTGGTCTGGTTCGTCCTGAGATTCATCCTCTTGTCTTCTTTTAACAGAAAATGAGATTGCACCTACAAGTACAAGATGCTATATTCACTAGGGATTTGTTTTCTAAAAGGAAAGGTCAATTTTAGGTATTAAACATGCTTTAGTGTGAAACTAATAAGGAACCAAACACAAATTGTAGGTGTTAGTACCAGATTTAAACTTGATGGTGGTACAGAACAATTTAATGGAAAATCCATTAATATTTATTTTAAGTATAAGTGATGGTCAGTTTTTATTTACAAAGTAGTGTCATACGTAGGTTCACAACTGGGGCTGTTACCAGCTGTGTCCCTCAGTTTGCCCAAATGTGAATTGGACGTGACACTGGTGGCAGCTGGTGACACTGGATAGTACAAAATGTCCCTGGTATTACACTGACTCCATCTGGGGCTCCGGGAGTGCTTCCAACAGTTTACGCATCTCTGAGTGGGCAGGATTGTCCCCAGACTGTGGCTGAGATGGGCTAGAGCCAGGTCACAGACTGCTTCAGAATCTGCAGTGGGCTTGAGGTTGGCAGGCCTGGCCACAGAATATGTATGGGCGTGTCACCCTCTGGGTCCCTGGGCAGGCAGGACTGCTTCCAGACAGCAGCGATGAGGGGCTGAACCTGGATTATAGGGCTGCTCCCAGATGTGCAGACAGACCCTGGTCTATGAGCCTAATTCTGGGGCATGCACAAGCACATCTCCCCAGATGAGGGTTCCCGGACCATGGCTGAGAGTTACAGGGCCATTTCAAGATCTGCAGTTAGACCAAGGCTAAAGGACCTGCCTCAGGGACACAGACAGGTGTGTCTTCTGGCAGGTCCCTAGCAGGGGCAGACATCACGGCTGAGAGGGGCTGTGAGACAGATGTGAAGTGGAATCTCCTTGTAGTTTTGGTTTGTAATTCCCTGTTGCTGAATGATGTGGAACAACTTTTCATGTGTCTGTTTGCCATCTGGATGTCTTCTTTGGAGAAATGTCTGTTCACATCTACTGCCCATTTTTAAATTGGATTAGTTTCTGGTTATTGAGTTGTAGAAGTTCTTTATATATCTTGGATACTAACCCTTTATTGGATATGTCATTATTGTTTTTGGTACCATTGTAAATAGGACTGTTTTGTTAATTTCTCTTTCTGCTGCTTCATTATTAGCATATAGGAATGCAATAGATACCATACATAGATCTGAATCCTGCAAAATTAACATTTACAGAATTCATTCATCAGTTCTATTACTTTTCTGGTAGAGCCGTTCGTTAGGGTTTGCTACATAGAGTATCATGTCATCTGCAAATTGTGAGAGTTTTATTTCTTCTTTACCAAATTGGACGCCATTTCTTTCTTTTTTTATTTTTTGAAATTATTTATTAATGTTTATTTATTTTTGAGAGCGAGATGGAAAGAATATGAATGGAGAAGGGGTAGAGAGAAAGGGAAACACAGAATCCAAAGCAGGCTCTAGGGTCTAAGCTATCAGCACAGAGCCCGATGCAGGGCTCAAACTCACGAACTGTGAGATCATGAGCTGAGCTGAAGTTGGACCCTAACCCAATGACCCACCAAGGTATCCCTGGATGCCATTTATATCTTTATGTTGTCTAACTGCTGTGGCTAGGGGTCTAGTACTATGTTGAAGAAAAGTGGTGAGGGTAGATATCCCTGTCTCACTTCTGATCTTAGGGGGAAAGCTGTTTTTCACCATTGAGTGTGATATATTATTTCCATTTTAGAGAAGGTAAACTGATACAAGATAGTTCAGTAGCTTCCCCAAAGTCAGTCGGCTCAGTATAATACAGGCAGAATGTGTAGATGTGCATTCTGGTTCTAAGTCCATACTTTTTAAAAACTCAATTAAAACATTTAATTTTTTGAACACTTTTATGTTTACAGTAAAATGAGTGGAAAGTACAGAGTTCCCATATATCCCCCCTTACATTGCCTACTATAAACATCTTGAATTATTGTGATATATTACTTAAATGTTGAGCCAGTAATGATATACTATTATTAAGTAAAGTCCATAGAGTGCATTCTGGCTAATTTTTTTGTGTTATACATTCTATGGCTTTGGCAAATATGTAATTTCACGTACCTACCATTACAGTATCGTGTAGAATAGTTTCACTGCCCTAAAAATCCCGTGTACAATACTCATTCATCCCTTCCACCCAACGTATAAAGAACTGTCAACCACTGATCTTTTACCTCTTCTAGAATGTCATATAGTTAGAATCATACAATATGTAGCCTTCTTAGATTTACCTCTTTTACTTAGCAATATACATTTACGTTTCCCCCATATTCTTTGTGGTCTGATAGGTTACTGTTTTTATCACTGATAAATAACCCAATGTATAGATATACCACTCTTTAACCATTTATCTATTATATGACATTGTAGTTTTCCCCATAATTTGGCAACTATGAATAAAGCTGTTATTAACATTTACCAGCAGATATTTGGATGCGCATAAACTTTCAATTCATTTGGGGAAATACAAAGATGTATGATTGCCATATCATGTTATGAGTATGTTTACTTTTCTCATTTTTTCTTTTTTTGTATTTGTGTGTTTATTGACTTACTTATATATTTTAGGAGAGTGACAAAGAGAATACCTGAGTAGGGGAGAGGGGAAGAGGAGAGAGAGAGAGAAAGGATCCAAAGCAGGCTCCACACTCAGCATGGAATCTGATGTGGGGCTCAATCCCACAACCCTGGGATCACGACCTGAGCTGAAGTCAAGAGTCGGATACCAATCCAACTGAGCCACACAGGTGCCCCAATACCTCTTAATGGACAGAACAACTAGACAGAATACCAATAAAGACACATAGGATGTGACCATCACTTAGAACCACTAGACCTAACTGGCTCATATAGAACATCCACCCATCAACAATGGAGTATCCAACTTCTTAAATCAACTTTGGACACTGTCCAGAATGGATCACATGTGAGGCCACAAGGCATATCTTAATAACTGAAAAAGATTTAAATCATAGAAAGCATGTTGCCTCATCACAATGGCATGAAATTATAATCAGTAACATAAGGAAAAAAGGAATGTCACAAATTTGGACACTAAACAACATACTTTTAACCAATATTTCAAAAAAAACTTGGAAAAAAATAGAAGTCTGAAACTATATAGATGATTGACAATGAGAACACAGCATACGAAACTGGTGTGATGCAGTGAAAGCAACACTAAGAGGGCAACTCATAGCAGCAAAAGCATATGTTAAAAAGAACAACCTAAAATCAACAACCTAACTGCACACAATACAGAACTAGAAAAAGAAAAAGCAAATTCAACCCAAAACTAGCAGAAGAAAGGAAATGATAAAGATCAGAGTAGAGGTAAATAAAACAGAGAAGAGAAAAGCAAAAACCAGAAAGTTTCTCTCTTTGAAAAGGTCAACATCACTGGCAGAATTTTCAAGTGATTAAGAAAAAAGAAATGAAGACTCCCAATTAATAAATTCAGGAAAAAAGTGGGGACATTGCATTGTTTTCTCCAAAATGAAAAGCTTTATAAGAGACTACAATGAACCACCATATGCCCCCCAAATTGGGTAACTTAGATGATATGGACAATATCCGAGAAACACACAATCTACTAAAAATGCTCATGAATAAAAGAAAAACAGAATAGACATAAATCTAACAAGGACACTGAATTCGTAACAAAAACTCTTCCCACAAAGACAAGCCCAGGACGAGATGGCTTCATTGTTGAATTCTACCAAATACTTAAAGAAGAATCACTATCTTCTTTTTCTCAAAAACTTAAAAATTGATAGAGGAGGGAAAACATAGCCTCATTCTAGGAGGCTAGCACCACCGTGATACAAAAGCAGACAAAGATAGGGCAAGAAAAGAAAATTAAAATCCAATATCCCTGATGAACACTGATACAAAACTTTTCAACTAAATAGTAGCAAATCGAATTCAGCAGCATACCAAAAAGATTCTATACCATAGTTAAATGGTTTTTATTTCAACAAAGAATGAAGGAATGAATGAATGGTGGTTCAACATACAAAAATCAGTGAGTGTACTGTAGCACATTGACAGAATGAAAAAAAAAAACACATGATAATCTTGATTGATGGATAAAAGTGTTTGACAAAATTCCACATCAAAACGTTCATGGCAAAAATAAATTAGGAATAGAACTTTCTCAAAATGATAATAGCCATATGTGAAAACAAACAGCTAATATTATACTCCCAGTGGTAAAAGACTGAAATTTTTTCCTTTAAGATTAGAAACAAGATAAGGATGTCTCTGGTTTAGGCTTCTACTCAACATAATACTGGAATTTCTAGTCAGAGCAAGTGTGCAAGGAAACGTAGCAAAGGTATCCATATTGGAAAGGAAGAAGTAAAATTATCTGTTTGCAGATGACACAATCTCATATGGAGAAAACCTTAATGATCATGGACACAAAAAGGATAGACCTAATAATAAATGCGTTCACTAAATATGCAGGATACAAAGTCAACAAACAAAAGCAGTTAAATTTCTATACACTTGTATTGAAAAATTTTAAATGGACCTAAGTAAAACAATTCAGTCAGATAAAACCATGATTTGGATAAACTTACATAATGTTAAACAACGTGCGCAAGGAATAATAAGGAAACCTAATCAATATTTCAAGTACGATGAACTAGTCTCAAGATTTAAAAGCACACATTCTCCATTCTTTCTCATTTCAGCCTACTTGTATACTCAGCACATTTCTTCTTTCTCCAATACACCCACACCCATCCAAACGTTATTACACTTTTATTGTCCCTTAACAAAGAGAAATGGAACAATCATTTGTAAAACAATTCAAAAGCCCTACAGGAGTGTAACAAGACCATATGTTAGATACCAACAAGAGAAATTAAGTATTTATCTTAAAACTTAGAAATAAGTGAAGAGAACTATGGAATTATAGGTCTATTTAGTAGCTTATCTTTTAATTGAAAGAACACTTTGAAACAATGTTTCTTAGAATTATGCCACTAATTTATGCACAGTTATTTTCCCAATTAAAAATCTTTGTTCTTGGGAATATAATTTTAATTTTTTTCCTAAACAGTTACATTTTTAAATTGCATTTTTACTTTTGGTTATGAATTAGCTAAGGTAGAAGAGACAAGCAGTCAAATTCTTATAAACTTATTGCAAAGAGTAACATTAGACTCAGTAAGTATCAGCAATGAACCTTCAAACCAAATACCATCAATAATGATTATGAAAATATGTGTTTCAAAAGATGATAATATTTTTCCACACTAGGCACGTGTGATTCCTTTGCTCCCTATATTCCTCCGTTTGGGCCAAGGCCAACCAACCCAAAGGGAAGAAAGGTAAATAAAAGGTTGATTGTTGGTGGTTCAGTTTAAAAGCATGACAGGAAAACTAAAGGACTGCTTTGGAAAAACTATAGGTATACAAGACATAATAGTGTACAAAGCAACTCTCTAAGATACAGCATTATTGACTTAATGGAGGTTTTCAGTTTATCTGAAATGAGTGTTACCAAAAAAAATCTAATAGGGATCATAATTATAGCTATTATATTTTCAATAGATCAAGCTTTTATTCTGACAAATGGATTTTCTCCCCTCTGCTAAACACTCTACGGGTTTGATTTTTTCAAAATGTATTTTAAACAGTCAAACCAACATTTCCTAGTATATAGTTTGGTTTTCATTAGGAATTGTTTTTCCCTAATTTCATACTATCTTGTAAAACGTCAATATCAGACTCAAGTTTAAAGCCTGAGCAATGCAATTTAGTACCAGTGGTTAGCCTTTTGAAAACAATGTGAAATCATTTATTGAATGCTTACTCTGTGTTAGGTATATGCTAAATGCCTCCCATTCATTACCTATTGAACTCCTTTAATAAACGTATAAATTAATTCCTCACTGGACTCATTTTCAAGTTCAGCAAGCTGGGCTGTAGAGAAGGTTGGGTAACTCACTCCAGGTCACATAGTAAGTGACAAAGGCATAAATAATACATAAATGTATTTACCAAACGTAGAATACGGAAAATGGCATATTAAGTCATGCCTAAATATCACCAAATACACCACAGAATAAGTGGGCTTTTGCGTGGAAAAATAGCAAAGTAACTCACATACTTACAAAACATTTATTTTTGGCCTAGAGTAATAGGTTTCAGATACTGCCCACTGATTATGTAAACTATTTCACCCCTTAGAAAACTTCCAAAAACAAGTTTCCATGACAACAGTTAAACCTGGCAAGGTCTTTGGCCTCTTTGCACTTGGTCTCCCTACACCCACCCTCTTCCTTCCATTGGCTTCATGCTTCACCACTCCCTATTGCTAATGAGGAATACTGTGTTTAAGGAAATTTTCTGTATGGCTGGGCTTGTATCAACTTGTGAATTTCTTGGAGGGACATGAATTCTGTCAAGAAGTGTTTTCATACATATCTGCTCTACGCACATTATACCACACATGATTGAATGAATTTTCACTGTTTTGTTTCTCTACTATACCATCCTATGAAATCTGAGTGGCAAGACTAAAGAGGAAAGCCTGAGGAAATCTCTGCTAATCCTTCCTTCTTCTATCTTTTTCTTACTTCATTTTAACCACCTTCCTAACTCATTTTCTTTTGTTGTATTTTCTCTCTGGGGGACCAAAAGGCAAGGTGGAAAAACAAAATTTGGTGGCTAATGAAGAACAGAGATAAAGAGTCCAGTGTTGTGGCCATATCTGCTTTTATTCTATGTACAATACAGCTCTTGTTTTCTACTCCATTTAAGCGCCTTATTTTTATGATAAAATGCATAGTAGCCTAGTGCCCAACTGTAGCCCTCTAGGCTCCATTTTCTTTTTCTGTGGTTTTATGCTGTTTGCTGTTTATATAACAAATTTTTGAAATGTGTAACATATACGACAAAAAGGATTAATAAAATCTACAGGATTCAGATTTCTGTTGTAAAGGATGGCTGATTACTTTTTTGCTTAGGAAGAACCTATGCTTTCATTACTGAGGCAAAACTTTAAAGCAGCAACAATCCAGACTGCCATTAAGGACACATGTTTCTTCCTGATTCATGCAAGAAAAAGGTGATAAATTTCATTTCATTATAACTGAAAACTTCTGTTACCAGTTCAGGATGTATACATATATCATATCGTCACAGTGAACATCTTAAATGTATACAATTTTTATTTTCAATTATCCGTCAATATAGGTAGGAAAAAAACTTCTGTAATTCGATAGACACCATTAAGAAAATTAAAACAAAATCACAAATTGGAAGAAAAAATTTTAAACCACATATCTGAAAAAAAAAAAACATGCATCCAGAATAAATGTTTTTTTAGGCTCAAAGCCTAAAAATTGAGCAATAAGAAAAGAAACCACCCAACATACAGGAAATGATGGGCAAAAGATTTGAAAAAGCATATCGTTAGAAGACCTATAGATGTCAAAAAAGCACAAGAAAACATGCTCAACATTATTATTCATTACAGAAATGTAGAGTAAATCCACACTGCAACTGAACTACACACAGATGAAAATCGATCAAATTGCAATGGCCAATCCTACAAACTATGGTCAAGGGTATAGAGGAACTGGAACTTTTATGCAGTGCAAGTGAGAATGGAAAGAGAGACAATCTCGTTGAGATACTGTTGGCAGTTACTCCTTTAAACATTGTAAATTCAACTACCATATTATCCAGGCATTCCACATATAAGTGATTTACTCAAGATGAATGAAAGTATATGCCCACACACAGATTTATGTATAAATGTTCATATCAGCTTTACTGATAACTACCAAAAAAAGTGGAAAAACCCAAATGTCCATCAAAGGCAAGTACAGCAGCATATTGTGGCTTATCCATTCCATGGACTACGACTCAGTAATAAAAGGAATAAAGTATTGATACATGCACTCTGTGGATGGATCTTAAAATAATTATGTTGCATAAAGGAAAACAATCCCTTAAAAGGGTTAAACTGTGTGGTTTAGTTTATATACAACGCTATGAAATGTATATATAGTGACAGAAAACAGAGAAATGATTGCCTAGGGCAAGGGTAGCTTGTGGCGTGAGGGGAGAGGAGGGTAAAAGCATTAAAAAGAGACAAGAGGAAACTTTGTGGGGTGACCTATATTCATTATCTGATTTGTAACAATGGATTCATGGCTATATGCACGTGTTAAAACTCAAGTATATACTTTAAATATGCATAGCTTATTTTATGTCAAATAATCTCAATGAAAGTGCTTAAAAAGCACACTTTGGGATGCCTGGCTGGCTCAGTTGGTTGAGCATCCCACTCTATTTCAGCTGAGGTCATGATCCCAGGGTCATGGAATTTAGCTCTGCATTAGTCTTTGTGCTAAGTGTGGGGCCTGCTTAAGAATCTCTCCCTCTCTCTCTCACCCTGACCCTCTTTCCTGCTTACGCACTCCCTTTCTGTTAAATACATAAATGGCACACTTTATATTAGATATTATTCTGAACAACGCTGAACAGGATAAGAATAGGATTTGAGAAGCGTCACCCCTACCTGAATGTACTATATAAGCAGCATGTGTAAGGGAAGTTCACAGCCAACTATGGGTATCTTTGCAGCAGCAGGCAATATCATGAATGAGATAATGAATGCAGGAAAATTAATGAAGTCATCATATTTACATATCTAGAACATATCCATATATTGAAACTATCAATATATCTAACTATGTATGTATGTATGTATCTATCTATCTATCTTATATGTCACCTCTATCGATGTACATCTCTCTGTTCCAAAATTCATGTCTATTTCAATGATATCAAATGCTACTATTTCCTCATTTGTTTCTATTCACTGCACTGTCCAGGTGGCTTCTTAAGCCTCCATGTAAAGCCTTCACTTATTTTGTTAATTTTACTTTAAACATTTCTAGAAATAATTTCTACATAAAAAATGAATTTTCATATTAAAAAGCATCCATAGGCCTCATCCGAAAAATAAGGGGCACCTGGGTGGTGCAGTCGGTTAAGCGTCCGACTTCAGCCAGGTCAGGATCTGGCGGTCTGTGAGTTCGGGCCCCACGTCGGGCTCTGGGCTGATGGCTCAGAGCCTGGAGCCTGTTTCCAATTCTGTGTCTCCCTCTCTCTCTGCCCCTCGCCCGTTCATGCTCTGTCTCTCTCTGTCCCAAAAATAAATAAACGTTGAAAAAAAATTAAAAAAAAAAAACAAAAACGAAAAATAAAATGGGGGAGACTGCTTTTCACAAAATGCAGACTTGAGGGGCGCCTGGGTGGCACAGTCGGTTAAGCATCCGACTTCAGCCAGGTCACGATCTCGCGCTCCGTGAGTTCCAGCCCCACGTCAGGCTCTGGGCTGATGGCTCGGAGCCTGGAGCCTGTTTCCGATTCTGTGTCTCCCTCTCTCTCTGCCCCTCCCCCGTTCATGCTCTGTCTCTCTCTGTCCCAAAAATAAATAAACGTTGAAAAAAAAAATTTAAAAAAAAAACAAAATGCAGACTTGAAAGAAGCAAATATGGACAAGTATTTTAAATTTTTTTCAGTTCCAAGCTAAGGAAAAATACCTGAGGTCACCTGAAGAAGAAGCAATTCTTAGTCAAGCCTGAAACAGAAAACCTGCCTGACCTTGCAGCCTGCCTGGCACAGCTGGGGAAGATGGACCCAAGATTGCAATACCAACTCTTACCTGATTTTCTGCCCTGCTTGCTTGACCTACAGATTTTTTACTTGCCAATCCCCACAATCGTGTCAGCCGATTCTTTAAAATCTCAATCTCTCTATCTTTCTGTCTTTGTCTGTCTCTCCATATGTGTGTATATCTATATATGTATGTGCGTGCCTATTCACATTACATTACATTATGGTAGTGTCTGTTTTACTGAAGAATCCCGACCAAACACAAAGTGATTCCATAAAGATTTCTTCTTTGATATACCTCATTGTCTCTACAGCTTTGCTGTTGTTGACTCATTCTCTAACGCCCTCTTAAGTCCCTGCTACTCACCCTTCAGAGAATTCAGTCACCCATTCTCCAGGAAATCTGCCCTACCCTTCTAATTCTCCATTATCTCAATTTCCTTTGAATTTCTACTAAAAAGATATGATGTTTAACAACGTTCCAATAAAGCTTTAGATCACTGGAAGGAAGAATAATAGGACTGATTTGCTTCTACATATGAGGAAGGTTGCTATCATCTGCTAGGCTGAAGAAAAGCATGTTACATTGTTAAAATAATGTACTCATTAACATTTTATCAGAAATGTACTATAATTTTTTGTTTGATAAGAAATATACATAATGTTGTTCACTTATGAAAGAGCAAGCAGCCTTCACGTGAAGTATTATAACCTTATGAATGGTAATAGCTATAGAAATCTAGAAAGTAAATTATGTAAAGTTATCTGGAACTAATACAAGAAGATTCTTACAGTTATATGCAACACACCTTTGTATATATATTGTGAATGTAAAGTATTAATTAATTTAAAAGGGAATGACTGAAGAGCGATCATGAAACTCTCCTTAATCATAAACTTACCTGGGTCTTCCTCATCAATTTGGGGGGATAGTTCTGATACTGATTTCTGAAAGGAGGGTACTCGAATGTCATGTTGATCTGGTTCTTCCTGAGATTCATCCTCTTGTCTTCTTTTAACAGAAAATGAGATTGCGCCTACAACACATCGGTACGAGATGCTATATTAACTAGGGATTTGTTTTCTAAAAGGAAAGGTCAATTTTAGGTATTAAACATGCTTTAGTGTGAAACTAATAAGGAACCAAACACAAATTGTAGGTGTTAGTACCAGATTTAAACCTGATGGTGGTACAGAACAATTTAATGGAAAATCCATTAATATTTATTTTAAGTATAAGTGATGGTCAGTTTTTATTTACAAAGTAGTGTCATACGTAGGTTTACAACTGGGGCTGTCTGTTACCAGCTGTGCCCCTCAGTTTGCCCAAATGTGAATTGGACGTGACACTGGTGGCAGCTGGTGACACTGGATAGTACAAAATGTCCCTGGTATTACACTGACTCCATCTGGGGCTCCGGGAGTGCTTCCAACAGTTTACGCATCTCTGAGTGGGCAGGATTGTCCCCAGACTGTGGCTGAGATGGGCTAGAGCCAGGTCACAGACTGCTTCAGAATCTGCAGTGGGCTTGAGGTTGGCAGGCCTGGCCACAGAATATGTATGGGCGTGTCACCCTCTGGGTCCCTGGGCAGGCAGGACTGCTTCCAGACAGCAGCGATGAGGGGCTGAACCTGGATTATAGGGCTGCTCCCAGATGTGCAGACAGACCCTGGTCTATGAGCCTAATTCTGGGGCATGCACAAGCACATCTCCCCAGACGAGGGTTCCCGGACCATGGCTGAGAGCTACAAGGCCATTTCAAGATCTGCAGTTGGACCAAGGCTGAAGGACCTGCCTCAGGGACACAGACAGGTGTGTCTTCTGGCAGGTCCCTAGCAGGGGCAGACATCATGGCTGAGAGGGGCTGTGAGACAGATGTGAAGTGGTATCTCCTTGTAGTTTTGGTTTGTAATTCCCTGTTGCTGAATGATGTGGAACAACTTTTCATGTGTCTGTTTGCCAACTGCATGTCTTCTTTGGAGGAATGTTTGTTTACATCTACTGCCCATTTTTTTTTTTTTTTTTTTTTTTTTTTTTTCAATGTTTATTTATTTTTGGGACAGAGAGAGACAGAGCATGAATGGGGGAGGGGCAGAGAGAGAGGGAGACACAGAATCGGAAACAGGCTCCAGGCTCTGAGCCATCAGCCCAGAGCCCGACGCGGGGCTCGAACTCACGGACCGCGAGATCGTGACCTGGCTGAAGTCGGACGCTTAACCGACTGCGCCACCCAGGCGCCCCTACTGCCCATTTTTAAATTGGATTATTTAGATTCTGGTTATTGAGTTGTAGAAGTTCCTTATATATCTTGGATACTAACCCTTTATAGGCTATATCATTATTGTTTTTGGTACAATGGTAAATGGTATTGTTTTCTTAAATTCTCTTTCTGCTGCTTCATTTTTGGTGTATAGGAATAAAATAGATTCCGTCATTGATTTGGATCCTGCAAAATTAACATTTACTGAATTCATTCATCAGTTCTAGTAGTGTCTTGGTAGAACCTTTAGTGTTTTTTTACATAGAGTTACCATGGCTTCTGTAAATTACAAGAGTTCTATTTCTTCTTTACCAACTTCGATGCCATTTGTTTCTCTTGTATTTTAAAATATTATTTATTAATGTTTACTAATTTTTGAGAGCAAGAGGGACAGAATGTGAGCAGGGAAGGGGTAGAGCGAGAGAGGGAACACAGAATCCAGAGCAGGCTCTAGGCTCTAAGCTGCCAGCACAGAGCCCGATAGAGGGGTCAAACTCACCAACTGTGAGATCATGACCTGAGCCAAAGTTGGACATTAAACAACTGATCCACCCAGGTGCCCCGGTTGTCACATATTTCTTTATGTTGTCTACCTGCTGTGGGTAGGACTTCTAGTACAAAGTTGAAGAAAAGTGGTGAGAGTGGAACCCCCTGTCTTACTCCTGACCTTAGGGGAAAAGCTCTCAGTTTTTCACCATTGAGTATTATGTATTATTTCCATTTTAAAGAAGGGAAATCATGTAAGAGAAAAGTCATAAACAGCGTTCCATTATAATTGAAATTTTTGTAACCACTTCACGATGTAAACATATATGAAATCATCACAGTGTACATCTTAAATGTATAGAACTTTTATTTGTCAATTATACCTCAATAGAGCTAGAGAAAAAACCTCCGTTATTCGATGGACACCATTAAGAAAATTAAAACGAAAACCACAGACTGGGAGAAAAAAATTTTAAAGCACATATCTGGAAAACAAAAACAAAAACCATGTACGAGAAAAAATTTTAAAAAGCCTAAATATTCAGCAATAAGAAAACAAACAACCCAATGTAGGACAAGGGATGGGCAAAAGAGTTGAAAAAGCATTTCACAAGAATACGTATAGATGACAAAGAAGCGCAAGAAAACATGCTCAACATTATTATTCATTACAGAAATGTAGAGTAAATCCACACTGCAACTGAACTACACACAGATGAAAATCGATCAAAGTGCAATGGCGAATCCTACAAACTATGGTCAAGGGTATAGAGAAACTGGAACTTTTATGCATTGCAAGTGAGAATGGAAAGAGAGACAATCTCGTTGAGATACTGTTGGCAGTTACTCCTTTAAACATTGTAAATTCAACTACCATATTATCCAGGCATTCCACATATAAGTGATTTACTCAAGATGAATGAAAGTATATGCCCACACACAGATTTATGTATAAATGTTCATATCAGCTTTATTGATAACTACCAAAAAGACGGAAAAACCCAAATGTCCATCAAAAAGTAAAAAGATCCAAATATTGTGGCGTATCTATTTCATGGACTACGACTCAGTAATAAACAGAATAAAGTATTGATACATGTACTGTGTGGATGGATCTTAAAATAATTATATTGCAGAAAAGAAAACAATTCCCCAAAAGGGTTAAACCTTATGATTTCATTCATATACAATGCTATTAAATGCATATATAGTGACAGAAAACAGAAATGTTGCCGAGGGCAAAGGTATCTTATGCCATGAGGGAAGAGGAGGGTAAAAGGATTAAAAATGGACACAAGGAGACTTTTTGTGGTGACCTATATTCATTATCTGATTTGTAACCATGGATTCATGGCTGTATGCATGTGTTAAAACTCAAAATATATACTTTAAATATGCATAGCTTACTGTATGTCAGGTAAACCACAATAAAAGTGTTTAAAAAGCACCCTTAGGGATTCCTGGGTGGCTCAGTTGGTGGAGCATCGCACTCTATTTCGGCTGAGGTCATGATCCCAGGGTCATGGAATTGCGCTCTGCATCCGGCTCTGTGATGAGTGTGGAGTCTGCCTAAGATTCTCTCCCCAACTCCCACTCTGACCCTCTCTCCTGGTCATGCTCTCCCTCTCTCTCTTAAAATAAACAAACAAACAAACAAACAGCATACTCTATATTAGAAAGTATACTACCTACTGCTGAACAGGATAACAATAGGATAGGAGAAGTGTCACCCCCAACTGAATGTACTGTATAAGCAGGATGTGTAAGGGCAGTTCACAGTCAACTATGGGTATCTTTCCTGCAGTAAGCAATATCATAAATGAGATAATAAATGCAGGAAACTTAATGAAGCCATCATATTTAGGTATTCAGAACACTTGAATCCATCTATCTATCTATCTATCTATCTATCTATCTATCTACCTACCTACCTACCTACCTACTTATCTGTCACCTCTATCCATTTACACCTCTCTGTTCCATAAATTCATGTCTATTTCACTGATATCAAATGCAACCATCTCCTCATTTGTTTGGATTCATTTTACCGTGGAGGTGACTTATTAAGTCTCCATGTAAAGCCTTCATTTATTTTGTTAATTTTACCTTAAACTTATTTTTAGAAATAATTTCTATGTAAAATAATGAATTTTCATATAAAAAAGCACCCTTAGGCTTCATCCGAGAAATGAAATGGGGAAGATTGCTTTTCACAAAAATGCAGAGTGGTAAGAGGCAAATGTTCACAAGTATTTGTAAAATTTTTTTGAAGTTCCAAGCTAAGGAAGAATACCTGAGGTTACCTGAAGAAGAAGCAATTCTTGGTCAAGACTGACACAGAAAACCTGCCTGACCTTGCAGCCTGTCTGGCACAGCTGGGGAATTTGGACCCAAGACTGCAATACCAACTCTTACCTAATTCTCTGCCCTGCTTGCTTGACCTACAGATTTTTCACTTGCCAATCCCCACAATCATGTCAGCCAATTCTTTAAAATCTCAATTTCTCTCTCTCTGTCTCTCCATATGTATACATACATATATATTTGTATGTGTGTATGCATGTGCCTATTTACATTACATTACATTACATTACATTACATTACATTACATTACATTATGGTAGTGTCTGTTTTACTGAAGAATCCCGACTAAACACAAAGTCATTCCATAAAGATTTCTTTGATATACCTCACTGTCTCCACAGCTTTTCTAATGCCCTCTTAAGTCCTTGTTACTCATCCTTCAGAGAATTCAGTCACCCATTCTCCAGGAAATCTGCCCTGTCCTTTCCAATTCTCCATTATTCTCAATTTCCTTTGAATTTCTACTAAAAAGATATGATGTTTAACAACATTCCAAAAGCTTTAGATTACTAGAAGGAAAAATAATGGCACTGATTTTCTCCCACATATGAGGAAGGTTGCTATCATCTGGTAGGCTGAAGAAAAGCATGTTACACTGTTAAAATAATTTACTCATTAACATTTTATCAGAAATGTAGTCTAAGTTTTCGTTTAGTAAGAAATACATATAAAGTGGTTCACTTATGAAAGAATAAGCAATCTTCAATGAAATATTATACTCTTATGAATGTTAATTGCTGTACAAATCAAGAAAGTAAATTATGTAAAGTTAATTCAGAGCTATTACAAGAAAATTCTTACAGGTATATGCAACACACCTTTGTATATATATTGTGAATGTAAAGTATCTACTCATTTAAGAGGGAATGACTGAAGAGTGATCATGAAACTCTCCTTAATCATAAACTTACCTGAGTCCTCATCATTATTTTGGGGGGATGGTTGTGATAAGGATTTCTGAAAGGAGGATACTTGATTATCATCTTGATCTGGTTCGTCCTGAGATTCATCCTCTTGTCTTCTTTTAACAGAAAATGAGATTGCACCTACAAGTACAAGATGCTATATTCACTAGGGATTTGTTTTCTAAAAGGAAAGGTCAATTTTAGGTATTAAACATGCTTTAGTGTGAAACTAATAAGGAACCAAACACAAATTGTAGGTGTTAGTACCAGATTTAAACTTGATGGTGGTACAGAACAATTTAATGGAAAATCCATTAATATTTATTTTAAGTATAAGTGATGGTCAGTTTTTATTTACAAAGTAGTGTCATACGTAGGTTCACAACTGGGGCTGTTACCAGCTGTGTCCCTCAGTTTGCCCAAATGTGAATTGGACGTGACACTGGTGGCAGCTGGTGACACTGGATAGTACAAAATGTCCCTGGTATTACACTGACTCCATCTGGGGCTCCGGGAGTGCTTCCAACAGTTTACGCATCTCTGAGTGGGCAGGATTGTCCCCAGACTGTGGCTGAGATGGGCTAGAGCCAGGTCACAGACTGCTTCAGAATCTGCAGTGGGCTTGAGGTTGGCAGGCCTGGCCACAGAATATGTATGGGCGTGTCACCCTCTGGGTCCCTGGGCAGGCAGGACTGCTTCCAGACAGCAGCGATGAGGGGCTGAACCTGGATTATAGGGCTGCTCCCAGATGTGCAGACAGACCCTGGTCTATGAGCCTAATTCTGGGGCATGCACAAGCACATCTCCCCAGATGAGGGTTCCCGGACCATGGCTGAGAGTTACAGGGCCATTTCAAGATCTGCAGTTAGACCAAGGCTAAAGGACCTGCCTCAGGGACACAGACAGGTGTGTCTTCTGGCAGGTCCCTAGCAGGGGCAGACATCACGGCTGAGAGGGGCTGTGAGACAGATGTGAAGTGGAATCTCCTTGTAGTTTTGGTTTGTAATTCCCTGTTGCTGAATGATGTGGAACAACTTTTCATGTGTCTGTTTGCCATCTGGATGTCTTCTTTGGAGAAATGTCTGTTCACATCTACTGCCCATTTTTAAATTGGATTAGTTTCTGGTTATTGAGTTGTAGAAGTTCTTTATATATCTTGGATACTAACCCTTTATTGGATATGTCATTATTGTTTTTGGTACCATTGTAAATAGGACTGTTTTGTTAATTTCTCTTTCTGCTGCTTCATTATTAGCATATAGGAATGCAATAGATACCATACATAGATCTGAATCCTGCAAAATTAACATTTACAGAATTCATTCATCAGTTCTATTACTTTTCTGGTAGAGCCGTTCGTTAGGGTTTGCTACATAGAGTATCATGTCATCTGCAAATTGTGAGAGTTTTATTTCTTCTTTACCAAATTGGACGCCATTTCTTTCTTTTTTTATTTTTTGAAATTATTTATTAATGTTTATTTATTTTTGAGAGCGAGATGGAAAGAATATGAATGGAGAAGGGGTAGAGAGAAAGGGAAACACAGAATCCAAAGCAGGCTCTAGGGTCTAAGCTATCAGCACAGAGCCCGATGCAGGGCTCAAACTCACGAACTGTGAGATCATGAGCTGAGCTGAAGTTGGACCCTAACCCAATGACCCACCAAGGTATCCCTGGATGCCATTTATATCTTTATGTTGTCTAACTGCTGTGGCTAGGGGTCTAGTACTATGTTGAAGAAAAGTGGTGAGGGTAGATATCCCTGTCTCACTTCTGATCTTAGGGGGAAAGCTGTTTTTCACCATTGAGTGTGATATATTATTTCCATTTTAGAGAAGGTAAACTGATACAAGATAGTTCAGTAGCTTCCCCAAAGTCAGTCGGCTCAGTATAATACAGGCAGAATGTGTAGATGTGCATTCTGGTTCTAAGTCCATACTTTTTAAAAACTCAATTAAAACATTTAATTTTTTGAACACTTTTATGTTTACAGTAAAATGAGTGGAAAGTACAGAGTTCCCATATATCCCCCCTTACATTGCCTACTATAAACATCTTGAATTATTGTGATATATTACTTAAATGTTGAGCCAGTAATGATATACTATTATTAAGTAAAGTCCATAGAGTGCATTCTGGCTAATTTTTTTGTGTTATACATTCTATGGCTTTGGCAAATATGTAATTTCACGTACCTACCATTACAGTATCGTGTAGAATAGTTTCACTGCCCTAAAAATCCCGTGTACAATACTCATTCATCCCTTCCACCCAACGTATAAAGAACTGTCAACCACTGATCTTTTACCTCTTCTAGAATGTCATATAGTTAGAATCATACAATATGTAGCCTTCTTAGATTTACCTCTTTTACTTAGCAATATACATTTACGTTTCCCCCATATTCTTTGTGGTCTGATAGGTTACTGTTTTTATCACTGATAAATAACCCAATGTATAGATATACCACTCTTTAACCATTTATCTATTATATGACATTGTAGTTTTCCCCATAATTTGGCAACTATGAATAAAGCTGTTATTAACATTTACCAGCAGATATTTGGATGCGCATAAACTTTCAATTCATTTGGGGAAATACAAAGATGTATGATTGCCATATCATGTTATGAGTATGTTTACTTTTCTCATTTTTTCTTTTTTTGTATTTGTGTGTTTATTGACTTACTTATATATTTTAGGAGAGTGACAAAGAGAATACCTGAGTAGGGGAGAGGGGAAGAGGAGAGAGAGAGAGAAAGGATCCAAAGCAGGCTCCACACTCAGCATGGAATCTGATGTGGGGCTCAATCCCACAACCCTGGGATCACGACCTGAGCTGAAGTCAAGAGTCGGATACCAATCCAACTGAGCCACACAGGTGCCCCAATACCTCTTAATGGACAGAACAACTAGACAGAATACCAATAAAGACACATAGGATGTGACCATCACTTAGAACCACTAGACCTAACTGGCTCATATAGAACATCCACCCATCAACAATGGAGTATCCAACTTCTTAAATCAACTTTGGACACTGTCCAGAATGGATCACATGTGAGGCCACAAGGCATATCTTAATAACTGAAAAAGATTTAAATCATAGAAAGCATGTTGCCTCATCACAATGGCATGAAATTATAATCAGTAACATAAGGAAAAAAGGAATGTCACAAATTTGGACACTAAACAACATACTTTTAACCAATATTTCAAAAAAAACTTGGAAAAAAATAGAAGTCTGAAACTATATAGATGATTGACAATGAGAACACAGCATACGAAACTGGTGTGATGCAGTGAAAGCAACACTAAGAGGGCAACTCATAGCAGCAAAAGCATATGTTAAAAAGAACAACCTAAAATCAACAACCTAACTGCACACAATACAGAACTAGAAAAAGAAAAAGCAAATTCAACCCAAAACTAGCAGAAGAAAGGAAATGATAAAGATCAGAGTAGAGGTAAATAAAACAGAGAAGAGAAAAGCAAAAACCAGAAAGTTTCTCTCTTTGAAAAGGTCAACATCACTGGCAGAATTTTCAAGTGATTAAGAAAAAAGAAATGAAGACTCCCAATTAATAAATTCAGGAAAAAAGTGGGGACATTGCATTGTTTTCTCCAAAATGAAAAGCTTTATAAGAGACTACAATGAACCACCATATGCCCCCCAAATTGGGTAACTTAGATGATATGGACAATATCCGAGAAACACACAATCTACTAAAAATGCTCATGAATAAAAGAAAAACAGAATAGACATAAATCTAACAAGGACACTGAATTCGTAACAAAAACTCTTCCCACAAAGACAAGCCCAGGACGAGATGGCTTCATTGTTGAATTCTACCAAATACTTAAAGAAGAATCACTATCTTCTTTTTCTCAAAAACTTAAAAATTGATAGAGGAGGGAAAACATAGCCTCATTCTAGGAGGCTAGCACCACCGTGATACAAAAGCAGACAAAGATAGGGCAAGAAAAGAAAATTAAAATCCAATATCCCTGATGAACACTGATACAAAACTTTTCAACTAAATAGTAGCAAATCGAATTCAGCAGCATACCAAAAAGATTCTATACCATAGTTAAATGGTTTTTATTTCAACAAAGAATGAAGGAATGAATGAATGGTGGTTCAACATACAAAAATCAGTGAGTGTACTGTAGCACATTGACAGAATGAAAAAAAAAAACACATGATAATCTTGATTGATGGATAAAAGTGTTTGACAAAATTCCACATCAAAACGTTCATGGCAAAAATAAATTAGGAATAGAACTTTCTCAAAATGATAATAGCCATATGTGAAAACAAACAGCTAATATTATACTCCCAGTGGTAAAAGACTGAAATTTTTTCCTTTAAGATTAGAAACAAGATAAGGATGTCTCTGGTTTAGGCTTCTACTCAACATAATACTGGAATTTCTAGTCAGAGCAAGTGTGCAAGGAAACGTAGCAAAGGTATCCATATTGGAAAGGAAGAAGTAAAATTATCTGTTTGCAGATGACACAACCTCATATGGAGAAAACCTTAATGATCATGGACACAAAAAGGATAGACCTAATAATAAATGCGTTCACTAAATATGCAGGATACAAAGTCAACAAACAAAAGCAGTTAAATTTCTATACACTTGTATTGAAAAATTTTAAATGGACCTAAGTAAAACAATTCAGTCAGATAAAACCATGATTTGGATAAACTTACATAATGTTAAACAACGTGCGCAAGGAATAATAAGGAAACCTAATCAATATTTCAAGTACGATGAACTAGTCTCAAGATTTAAAAGCACACATTCTCCATTCTTTCTCATTTCAGCCTACTTGTATACTCAGCACATTTCTTCTTTCTCCAATACACCCATCCAAACGTTATTACACTTTTATTGTCCCTTAACAAAGAGAAATGGAACAATCATTTGTAAAACAATTCAAAAGCCCTACAGGAGTGTAACAAGACCATATGTTAGATACCAACAAGAGAAATTAAGTATTTATCTTAAAACTTAGAAATAAGTGAAGAGAACTATGGAATTATAGGTCTATTTAGTAGCTTATCTTTTAATTGAAAGAACACTTTGAAACAATGTTTCTTAGAATTATGCCACTAATTTATGCACAGTTATTTTCCCAATTAAAAATCTTTGTTCTTGGGAATATAATTTTAATTTTTTTCCTAAACAGTTACATTTTTAAATTGCATTTTTACTTTTGGTTATGAATTAGCTAAGGTAGAAGAGACAAGCAGTCAAATTCTTATAAACTTATTGCAAAGAGTAACATTAGACTCAGTAAGTATCAGCAATGAACCTTCAAACCAAATACCATCAATAATGATTATGAAAATATGTGTTTCAAAAGATGATAATATTTTTCCACACTAGGCACGTGTGATTCCTTTGCTCCCTATATTCCTCCGTTTGGGCCAAGGCCAACCAACCCAAAGGGAAGAAAGGTAAATAAAAGGTTGATTGTTGGTGGTTCAGTTTAAAAGCATGACAGGAAAACTAAAGGACTGCTTTGGAAAAACTATAGGTATACAAGACATAATAGTGTACAAAGCAACTCTCTAAGATACAGCATTATTGACTTAATGGAGGTTTTCAGTTTATCTGAAATGAGTGTTACCAAAAAAAATCTAATAGGGATCATAATTATAGCTATTATATTTTCAATAGATCAAGCTTTTATTCTGACAAATGGATTTTCTCCCCTCTGCTAAACACTCTACGGGTTTGATTTTTTCAAAATGTATTTTAAACAGTCAAACCAACATTTCCTAGTATATAGTTTGGTTTTCATTAGGAATTGTTTTTCCCTAATTTCATACTATCTTGTAAAACGTCAATATCAGACTCAAGTTTAAAGCCTGAGCAATGCAATTTAGTACCAGTGGTTAGCCTTTTGAAAACAATGTGAAATCATTTATTGAATGCTTACTCTGTGTTAGGTATATGCTAAATGCCTCCCATTCATTACCTATTGAACTCCTTTAATAAACGTATAAATTAATTCCTCACTGGACTCATTTTCAAGTTCAGCAAGCTGGGCTGTAGAGAAGGTTGGGTAACTCACTCCAGGTCACATAGTAAGTGACAAAGGCATAAATAATACATAAATGTATTTACCAAACGTAGAATACGGAAAATGGCATATTAAGTCATGCCTAAATATCACCAAATACACCACAGAATAAGTGGGCTTTTGCGTGGAAAAATAGCAAAGTAACTCACATACTTACAAAACATTTATTTTTGGCCTAGAGTAATAGGTTTCAGATACTGCCCACTGATTATGTAAACTATTTCACCCCTTAGAAAACTTCCAAAAACAAGTTTCCATGACAACAGTTAAACCTGGCAAGGTCTTTGGCCTCTTTGCACTTGGTCTCCCTACACCCACCCTCTTCCTTCCATTGGCTTCATGCTTCACCACTCCCTATTGCTAATGAGGAATACTGTGTTTAAGGAAATTTTCTGTATGGCTGGGCTTGTATCAACTTGTGAATTTCTTGGAGGGACATGAATTCTGTCAAGAAGTGTTTTCATACATATCTGCTCTACGCACATTATACCACACATGATTGAATGAATTTTCACTGTTTTGTTTCTCTACTATACCATCCTATGAAATCTGAGTGGCAAGACTAAAGAGGAAAGCCTGAGGAAATCTCTGCTAATCCTTCCTTCTTCTATCTTTTTCTTACTTCATTTTAACCACCTTCCTAACTCATTTTCTTTTGTTGTATTTTCTCTCTGGGGGACCAAAAGGCAAGGTGGAAAAACAAAATTTGGTGGCTAATGAAGAACAGAGATAAAGAGTCCAGTGTTGTGGCCATATCTGCTTTTATTCTATGTACAATACAGCTCTTGTTTTCTACTCCATTTAAGCGCCTTATTTTTATGATAAAATGCATAGTAGCCTAGTGCCCAACTGTAGCCCTCTAGGCTCCATTTTCTTTTTCTGTGGTTTTATGCTGTTTGCTGTTTATATAACAAATTTTTGAAATGTGTAACATATACGACAAAAAGGATTAATAAAATCTACAGGATTCAGATTTCTGTTGTAAAGGATGGCTGATTACTTTTTTGCTTAGGAAGAACCTATGCTTTCATTACTGAGGCAAAACTTTAAAGCAGCAACAATCCAGACTGCCATTAAGGACACATGTTTCTTCCTGATTCATGCAAGAAAAAGGTGATAAATTTCATTTCATTATAACTGAAAACTTCTGTTACCAGTTCAGGATGTATACATATATCATATCGTCACAGTGAACATCTTAAATGTATACAATTTTTATTTTCAATTATCCGTCAATATAGGTAGGAAAAAAACTTCTGTAATTCGATAGACACCATTAAGAAAATTAAAACAAAATCACAAATTGGAAGAAAAAATTTTAAACCACATATCTGAAAAAAAAAAAACATGCATCCAGAATAAATGTTTTTTTAGGCTCAAAGCCTAAAAATTGAGCAATAAGAAAAGAAACCACCCAACATACAGGAAATGATGGGCAAAAGATTTGAAAAAGCATATCGTTAGAAGACCTATAGATGTCAAAAAAGCACAAGAAAACATGCTCAACATTATTATTCATTACAGAAATGTAGAGTAAATCCACACTGCAACTGAACTACACACAGATGAAAATCGATCAAATTGCAATGGCCAATCCTACAAACTATGGTCAAGGGTATAGAGGAACTGGAACTTTTATGCAGTGCAAGTGAGAATGGAAAGAGAGACAATCTCGTTGAGATACTGTTGGCAGTTACTCCTTTAAACATTGTAAATTCAACTACCATATTATCCAGGCATTCCACATATAAGTGATTTACTCAAGATGAATGAAAGTATATGCCCACACACAGATTTATGTATAAATGTTCATATCAGCTTTACTGATAACTACCAAAAAAAGTGGAAAAACCCAAATGTCCATCAAAGGCAAGTACAGCAGCATATTGTGGCTTATCCATTCCATGGACTACGACTCAGTAATAAAAGGAATAAAGTATTGATACATGCACTCTGTGGATGGATCTTAAAATAATTATGTTGCATAAAGGAAAACAATCCCTTAAAAGGGTTAAACTGTGTGGTTTAGTTTATATACAACGCTATGAAATGTATATATAGTGACAGAAAACAGAGAAATGATTGCCTAGGGCAAGGGTAGCTTGTGGCGTGAGGGGAGAGGAGGGTAAAAGCATTAAAAAGAGACAAGAGGAAACTTTGTGGGGTGACCTATATTCATTATCTGCTTTGTAACAACGGATTCATGGCTCTATGCATGTGTTAAGAATCAAACTATATACTTTAAATATGGATAGCTTATTGTATATTAATTAAACCACAATAAAACTGTTTAAAAAGCACGCTTTGGGTGTGCCTAGGTAGGTCAGTTGGTTGAGTGTCCAAGTCTTTATT
Organism: Prionailurus bengalensis; assembly: GCF_016509475.1. Taxonomy (NCBI): domain Eukaryota; kingdom Metazoa; phylum Chordata; class Mammalia; order Carnivora; family Felidae; genus Prionailurus; species Prionailurus bengalensis. Next base: position 31,966,982 of record NC_057361.1, on the reverse strand, counting down.
CCGCTCAGGCCATGACCCCAGATTGTGGGATTGATTCCTGCATCGGGCTCTGTGCTGAGCATGGAGCCTGCTTAAGATTCTGTCTCTCTGTCTGCCTCTCTCACCTGCTCATGCTGTCTCTATCTCTCTGTAATATAAGTAAATACATAGCACACTTTGTATTTCAGATATTATACTTAACACTGCTCAGCAAGATAACAATAGGATTTGAGAAGGGTCACCCCTAAGTGAATGTACTGTGTAAGTGGGATGTGTAAGGGAAGTTCACAGCCAACTATGGGTATCTTTTCGCAGTAGGCAATACCATGAATGACATAATTAATTCAGGAAAATTAATGAAGCCATCATATTCAGGTATCCAGAACACTTGAATCTATCTATCTATCTATCTATCTATCTATCTATCTATCTATCTTGTCACCTTTATCCATCTACATCTCTCTGTTCCATATATTCATGTCTATTTCACTGATATCAAATGCAACTATTTCCTCATTCGTTTGAATTCAGTGCTTCGTGGGGGTGGCTTCTTAAACTTCCATGTAAAGCCTTTATTTATTTTGTTAATTTTACTTTAAATTTATTTCTAGAAGTAATTTCTACATAAAATAATGAATTTTCATATTAAAAAGCATCCTTAGGCCTCATCCGAGCAATAAAATGGGGGAGATTGCTTTTCACAAAAATGCAGAGGGTAAAAGGCAAATGTTCACAAGTATTTTAAAAATTTTTGATGTTCCAAGTTAAGAAAAAAAGAATGAAATGCCCCCCCCCCAAAAGAGTTTTAGTTTCAGAATTTCTGAATGATCTTCAAACCCTACTAACCTCCACTGGTTTTCCTTGATTCCTCACATATTAGAAAAGCATCTTTGAAGGGTGATTAGAATTTAAAAATTTTCATGAAAATGTATGAATAAATTATTTATATAATGCCCTATAACTGAGATTCTTTTTTTCTAGTATTTAAAATGTTTTATAATTTATTTATTTTTATTTTTTATGTTTATTTTTGAGAGAGAGAGAGAATACAAGTGGGGGAGGGGCAGAGAGAGGGAGACAAAGAATCCAAAACAGGCTCTAGGCCCTGAGCTGTCAGCAAAGAGCCTGATGTGGGGCTCGAACTCACAAACTCTGAGATAGATCATGACCTGTGCCGCTGTCAGACGCTCAACTGACTGAGCCACCCAGATGCCCCTATTTATTTTTGCGAGAGAGAGACAGAGTATGAGTAGGGAAGGGGCAGAAAGAGGGGGAGACTCAGAATCTGAAGTACGTTCCAGGCTCTGAGCTGTCACCACAGAGCCTGTCGCAGGGTTTGAGCTCACAAGCTGTGAGATTATGGCCTGAGCCGAAGTCGGAGGCTTAACAGACTGATCCACCCAGGCACCCCATATAACTGAGATTCTCATGCAAAAATCTTACATGAGAAACACCAATGACTTAGGAAATCATATTTTCCTTCTATTGTAAACAAGTCCTCATAAAATACACAAATTCTTTTGACTGGTAAAGTAGGACACAGACACACACAGACACACACAGACACACAGACACACACACATACACACACACACACACACACACTCACACATAGAATAAGAGAAAGATTTCTTTTTGGTAACAATGCTACATGTATCTTAGCAGTTCAAAATTCAAATATAAAGAACAACCTGAATTTATATGCAATAGAGCATCGACAGCCTACTTTGAACTCCCAGGAAAAACTATTTCTAATAAATAATCAAGAATTACAAGTGAGTGTTGGGCCAAATAAATGGAGGCCTCGTGACAAACACTGGAGATGCAAGAGTGTCTTCCTTTTGCTTAATAGAGTAGATGCAGTTATCAAATTTATGTTTTCTCCAAGTTTATAAACTGTTGTTCTCATATTTTAACTGCACTTCTGTTGCACTACCAAGTAATTTCTAAAGTATATTAGAAACAATTTTATGTTTGAAATGTATTGCTTCTTACATTCAATAGTGACCAGATACCTGCTACTAGATGCCAGATGTTGGTCTAGAGGTCAAAGGACAAATTATCTAGCATAAAGACAGAAAACAGAGCATACATCACTCACTGATCTAGCACTATGAATGAATTTATCTGTAACCAATAACCCGAGTGGGGCTTGAGACTAGAATTTGATCTGGGGGACGGGAGCAGGAAGACACAGTTGAGTGCTCCCAAGCCCTGAAGGGTAATACCACACAGATGGCTAAAGCTGTCATGAAACATCAGACCACAGGCTGCATGGGGAAGTGGAGATGGTCAAAGCAAAGAGGAGAGGCCAAGAGAGCAGGAGAGGATCCAAGCAAACCCAACTCATTCTCTCCACAAAGCCTCAAGGATCTGCTTTTGCAAAACATTTCCTTCACCTGAGAAAGCAAGAAAATGCTTTATACAACTGACATTTGTTTTGAAGACCAGTGGAATCTGATTGTTCTTCAAACCTATACGACTATGTGGCAGGCCATATTGCTGATGGCAACAAGCCAGTAAAATCCAAATTCAGTTTCAGTCAAGTTTCTGTCATTTTCATTGAGACAGACTAAGAAGACTGGGGATAATAGGAGCTATAAATCCTCCTGTAAATCCCTATCATATTAGGAAATTTTAAAAATGGGAGTTAGTATATTAAATGTGCTAAACATTAACTGAGCACCTACTCAATGAGCACTTTTCATATATTCTCACTTAATGCCCATAACCACCCTGAAAGATTAAACACCATCAATATTTTACATGTATGAGAAGTGACATTCAGTGAGGTCAAGGTCACACAACCAGAGAATGATATAATCGGAGGCTGAAGTCATGTTTGACTTCTGAATGTATTCCTTTGCAACACAGTAAAATAAGAAATAGAAAAATAGGAATACAGTAGTAAGTAGGAACGAAATAGGAAACAGTAAAATAGCAAAAGATATGCAATTTTGCCACCGCAATGTGGTTACATGAATATACTGCCTAAGCTTTAAATGAAAAATGACAATTTGAGTAACACTACTTTTGCTCAGCATCACACTCTGAAGACACATGTGACAAGCAGTGTTTCTTATCACATACAGTATTAGAACTTAATTTTGTATGTTAATTTTGAACTTAATTTGTATGTTAAAGATCGTAACTGGTAATATACATCTTTCTGGACAGAGTATAATTTCAGAGAGTAGCGGAATGCTAAATATAAAGATGACTTCTATCTTGTTCAAACATAGGCCTAACATAGGAACTTTATTGTGCACACATTAAACGTTTTGTTTTGACACTAAACAGAAGTTTATGGCAAAAATTTTGTAAAGTCTTTAGCAAAGCTGACTAAAAGCTTGTTTCCAATTGTTTGGACGAGGCTTTCTTGTGCCAGTGTCATAACAGATTTCATTCTAGTGTAAGAAATTCCGAACTGCAAATTTTCAGAAATGAATCTTAGCTGTAATTTGCAATTGTGTTGAACTGAATGAATACAATCACTTTTCAGCAAGTAAAAGAGCACTTGAAGCTCCTATTGAAAAAAAAAAGGGAATTGTCCGCTACATCAAAATGGATCATTGCTACCTACTTTCTGGAGCTACCATATTATCAAGGGTCATGGATAATAAAAAAGAATTTCAGACTATACTATCATGCATGTTCAGGGTAGAGACTAAATTTACTAATATGAGTGGAAACCACTTTAAACGTGGATTCTCAATATTTAGTTTTGTAATGTGGACTAAACAACACACCTTGGTGAGTGCACTGAAATGTGCTCATAGAGTGTTCTATACCATCTAAACATTTGGCAGTGTGAGTAAATGCTATATGAAAATATTCTTTAATCTTTAAAATATTTTTACTGAAGATATAATAGATATATAACATTGCATTAGCTTTAGGTATAAAAATATTCTTGTTGGGGCACCTGGGTGGCTCGCTTGGTTAAGCATCTGACTTCAGCTCAGGCCATGATCTCACGGTTCATGGTTTCAAGCCTCGCATCAGGCTCTGCACTGACAGGGTGGAGCCTACTTGGGACTCTCTCTCTCTCCCTCTCTCTGTGCTCCTCCCCCACTTGTGCTTTCTCTCTCTCTCTCTCAAAATAAATAAACTTTCAAAAATATTCTTGCTGTTTAGAGGTTATTTTAGGTCAACATGCCATGATTAATACATTAAATTATTTCAGCTTAATTTTTGCTCATACAATTAAATGACTTATAATTCATTAAATGATCCTTGTTATTGCCTTTCTCTTTTGTAGGTCTGTCAATTCTGTGGACAAAGGTAAGATACTCAACTACTCAAGTTCATCCCACCCCTTCTTTTAGTCACAAGTAAATGTCATTAACGATTGTTAAGAATTTATAAAGACTTTTTCCTTGGAGATGAAAAAGTAAGAGTTCATAAGGGTTAATTATCAAGTCTTAGACCCAGATTAATAAAATAATTATACTAATTAACAATTAGATAAAAGTTGTTTTAAAAAATTTAGAGATTGTCTTTTCTACAGTACGTTGGAAGAGATGTTCAGAGAATCCTCTCTCAACTGAAAATTTTAAGTTAAATGCACACACAAGCTAGGAACAGGGATCCCATGTTTTGGGTCATCACTGGAAATGACATTTGTTGTGGAATATGGGCTAGTCTGTGGTGGCCTGGAGTCTTGGATCTTGGGGTCATAATTGAGAATCAGGGAACAAAACCCTGAGCTAAAAAGGCCACATTTACATGGCTGGGGTCCAGGTTTCACATTATATTTTTGGACTTCCAGGTCCCAAATTAATTATTTAGCTTCTTAGCCCTTCATCTCTCATCAGAGAAAGGGAATCAAGAGGTATCCCTACAAGTTGAAAACGTCTCTTGCTTGTTATTAAAATTTGCTTTTTAAAGTTATATTATAATGCTGTTATTCACAAGCTGGAGGGCAGTGAGCTGATCCATGTGGCAGCCTCATAAGAACCTAAGAACAGTTATTCCAGAGACACATGTGCTCTATGTAGATTATTAAAGAACAACTGGAGAAAATTATTAGAAAAAGTGATATGTAGGTTATATAAACTTATACAAACTTAATTTTTACACGTTCAAGTTCATTTTCTTAGTGCAATGTTAGGACTTACTCTATATTGCCAACATGTATGATTATAGCTATCTCTAAATAATATTCATGAAACACATTGTTATTGCAATCAAAATAAATTTAAGGATTATTGTTACTAAAGTATATGCTAACCACTAAAGCCCAGTCATTTGCTTTTAAGCTTAATCATTTTCACCTAAACATTAGTCTTGTATAAAAGCTCAAACTTCTATCTGAGACAAATGGAAATTTAGTTGTGTATTTCCATACTATGAACATGCAACAGGTTATTACTACATCTCTATATTTTGTTACATACTAATCCTGTAATAATGGACAGTAATATATGCTTTTTGCATTCTAGGTCACTATCTAGTTATGAAGAAGAGAATTAAGCCATCATGTTTTAATGCATTCAGTCATTAACACAGGATTTCTACCATGCCTTCATACACAGTATTTTTTGTTTGCTTGGTTTCGTCTGTCTCTATTTTCTTTTAAGATCACGTGTTTTCTTTTTTTTTTTTTTCCTCTTTATTTCTTTATTTTGAGACAGAGAAAGAGAGTGCAAGAGAAGGAAAGGGGCAGACAGAGGGAGAGAGAATCCCAAGCAGGCTCCATCCTGTGAGCTTGGAGCCCAACATGGGGCTCAAACCCATAAACTGTGAGATCACGACCTGAGCCAAAATCAAGAGTCAGACAGTTTACTGACTGAGCCACCCAGGCACTCCTAAGGTCATGTGTTTTCATATCTAGGTTGACTGACTGAATATTTTTCCATTTTTCTGAAATTTGTTGACATAAAAAGATAATTTTCAAATAAACAAAACTGGGGTTTCCTTCTCTAATAAATCGATCCTACTGATCACTTCTTTTTAATTTTTAAATTTAATTTTTAATGATTTTTTTAAATTTTTTGTCAGTTTTTCATATTAAGTTTTAATTTTAATTTCAGTACAGTTAACATACACTGTTATATTAGTTTCAGGTGTACAATATAGTGATTCAACAATTCTATAGATTACTCAGTGCTCATCAAGATAAATGTACTCTTTTTTTTTTTTTCAACGATTATTTATTTTTGGGACATAGAGAGACAGAGCATGAACGGGGGAGGGGCAGAGAGAGAGGGAGACACAGAATCGGAAACAGGCTCCAGGCTCTGAGCCATCAGCCCAGAGCCTGACGCGGGGCTCGAACTCACGGACCGCGAGATCGTGACCTGGCTGAAGTCGGACGCTTAACCGACTGCGCCACCCAGGCGCCCCAAGATAAATGTACTCTTAATTCCCTTCACCTATTTCACCTATTTCCCCACCCACCTCCTTTCTGATAACTATCGGTTTATTCTCTGTAGTTAAGAGTCTGTTTCTTGGGGCACCCAGGTAGCTCAGTCAGTTAAGCATCTGACTTTGGTTTAGGTCATGATCTTGTGGTTTGTGAGTTCAAGCCCTGCTGACAGCACAGAGCCTGATTTGAATTCTCTGTACCCCTCTCTCTCTGTCCCTCCCCTGCTCATGCTCTCTCTCTGAAAAATAAATAAAAAAAATTTTTAAAAAGAAACCGTTTCTCGGTTTGCTTTCTTTCCCCTTTGCGTGGTTCCTTTTTTAAAGTTTATTTATTTTTGAGAGAGGGAGAGAAAGAGAGAGAGAGAGAGAGAATGAACAGGGAAGAGGCAGAGAAGAGGGAAAGAGAGAGAATCTCCAGCAGGCTCTGCACTGTCAGCTTGGAGTCTGATGCAGGGCTCCAACTCATGAACCATGAGATCATGACGTGAACTGAATCCAAGATTCAGACACTCAACCGACTGAGCCACCCAGGTACACTTCATTTGTTTTGTTTCTTAAATTCCACATACTTAAATCATATGGTATCTTTCTCTGACTTATTTCACTTAGCATTATACTTTCTACCTCCATCCATATCATTGTAAATGGTTAGATTTCATTCTTTCTTTATACCACTTCTTTATCCATTCAACTGTTGATGGACACTTAAGCTGCTTTCCATAATTGCCTATTGTCAACAATGCTGCTATAAACATAAGAGCGCATGTGTCCCTTTGAATTAATGTTTTTCTATTTTGTGGGTAAAAACCCAGTAGTGCCAGTACTGGATCATAGGGTAGATCTATTTTTAACTTTTTGAGGAACCTCCTTTCTGTTTTCCACAGTGGCTGCACCAGTTTGCATTCCCACCGACAGCACACAAGTATTCCTTTTCTCCACATCCTCTCCAAACTTGTTGTTCCTTGTGTTTTTGATTTCAGCCATTCTGACAGGTGTGAGGTGATATCTCACTGTAGTTTTGCTTTGCATTTCCCTGATAATGAATGAGGGTGAGCATCTTTTCATGTGTCTGTTGGCCATCTGGGTGTCTTCTTTGGAGAAATGGCTGTTCATGTCTTCTGCCTAGTTTTAATTGGATTATTTACTTTTTGGGTGTTGGCTATTATAAGTTCTTTATATATTTTGGATATTCATCCTTTTTAAAAATATTTTTAATGTTTATTTATTTTTGAGAGAGAGAGTATGCGCACATGAGTGAGGGAAGGGCAGAGACAGAGTGAGGGAAAGACAGTGACAGAGACAGAGAATCCCAAACTGGCTCCACAATGTTAGCACAGAGCCCAATGCAGTGCTGGATGCAGGGAAAACCAGTTTTCCCCCAAAATTTACCAGAAGATTTCATTAGTTTTAATTATACTTCTGAATAGTAAGAATCAATGTTCTTAGTGACCTGTTAAATTGTGGTTCTATATTCATAACTTCCAAAAAATAAAACCTTATAAGTGAAAATAACTGAGATTTTATCAAATTAATTTAATATCTCAGTAATAACAATAAACATTCTATAACATTTCTGTTTTTTTTTCTCTTAAGTTTATTCATTTATTTTGAGAGAGAGAGAGAGCGAGCGAGAGGGCCAGGGAGGGGCAGGGAGAGAGAGAGAATCCCAAGCAGGCTCTGCACTGTTAGCTCTCAGCCCAATGTGGGGCTCGAACTCAAGAAACCATGAGATCATGACCTGAGCTGAAACCAAGGGTCGGAGGCTTAACTGATTGAGCCACCCAGGTGCCCCTAAGAAACTATTTTTAAAAGGAAGTATAGTTGACATATCTCACAGTTAATTATATCACCTTCCTTAGTGTTGCTTACTCTCAGAAGCACATTCAACTCTCCTTTCTCCCTCATCTCTCCATATCCAATGTTCATCACATGCAGCTGTGGTGGACACTGTATTGCATCAACCACATTCCTTGACAGGAATGAAGGACGAACTTCTGTAGCTACAGGGAATGAAACTGGAGTATGAAAATCAGGCCAGTCCTCTTTGGGCATTGCCTTGACTTGAAAAAAAAATGCCTCATCCAAGGTCAAATCTCCTTCCACATGTAGTCTACTTTTAATGACCAATCAACACAGCAGCATAAAGGCCCCAGTCTCCTTCCCCTAACTTGGGACGACTCCAAAGGGCCATCCTAGCTTAAAAGGCCCCAAGTGAGTTGACTAAAAGCCTTCACTGGGCCTGTCAAGAAGCCCAACCTCTTTCTTCCCCTGGTCAATATACCTTCTTACCTTTCCTTTCCCAAGGGTTGATCATAATATATACCCTAAGAAATGTCCTGCCAATCTCTCATCTCAGAGTTTGAATCTCTGGAAGCCAAAGATGTTATAGCATCATTTCCCATTTTTATTTCTCTGAAAAGTGCCCCTCTGTTTTTTTAATCCACTATCATTGGTCTAGTCAGTCAGCCCTTAACTTTCACTTAAAATGATAAATCTGCACTTTTTGTTCCATTGCCAGAGAGGCATTCAAATTCAATTCTCCACATCACACACTTGAAAACATGACTGTAGCTCACTGTAGGCTACTGTGGAAATTCCAAATCCATCCGTTTTTCAAAATTTCTACCTACCAATCAATAAGACATGATCCCTACTTTAGTGGTATACTCTCAGTGCCCAACAAAAATCTCCTCTGCAGACAGTTCTCATATACAGCACTGGTTTCCTATGACTTTTCCAGTGGGGATTGAGTCACTGCCATGGGAATTTGCCCTAAGAGCAAACTTTAGCCAATGATGGATTAGAGTAAAGGGATGATTACCACAATTTGCTTGCCCTTTGGTGTGACAATTCTCTCCCAAGGTTCCCAGGGAGCTTCCCCAGGTCTCAGCAGTAGTCTCTTATCTAGCTTACTTTTATTGACTTTGTCCCTTCAGCATCTTACCTTCCCATTCTTTCAGAGTGCTGCCTGTAATCAACTCTCATCTAAACTACTTGCCATTAAACTCTTTTCTCAAGAAGCACAAATACTGAGAACTAATCAACTAGAATATCACTAAAGGCTCCTAAAGGATCTCTCAGACCTAACTGCCCTCTCTTGCCCCTCCCATCTGTTTTATATTTTACCTCTAGATTTTTCTTTTTAACACTCTGTTGACTCATGCCCTTCAGAAATCCTCAACGGCTCCCACTGCAATAAGAAATAAAACAAAACTCTGCCCATCAAAGTCTGCCTGTATTTCTAACTGTAGTCAGCCTGCATTTCCTACCATAAACACACACTGCAGACACACCCTTCTACTCATTATTGACATGAAGTACCTTCTCTATGTTCTCAATAAGGTTGTTTCCTCTGCTGTAATGCCCTACCCACCTTATTGGCTAATAAGTCCCAGTTTATCCTTTGAGATCCAAATCAAACCCATTATCCCCTAAAAAGATCTCTCACACCCCCGCTGTTAGGGTTGATATTTCCTGCTACCATGCTCCCCAATGCCATGTTTAAACTTTTGGTATATCAGAGTGTACCTTGTACTGAGATGATTTATAGATACATATTTCCACCACCAGATACGAATTCCTAGGAGGCAGGAGCCACGATACTAATCTATGTATCCATGTCTAATACTCGAAATAATTAACAAACCTATATTCTAATCTGACCAATCAGAAAGGACATGGGATCAAAGTCCTGGGGCACCCTGATGAGTCATGTGTTAACCCTTTAATTGCCGTTGGCTTGTTGGGAAGTCCTGGGGAGCCTGAGGGAGGAGTTCTGGCGGCTCTAGTAGCAAGGGTTTTACTACAGTGGAGCTCAAACAATTGAGTATTTGTCAATGAGGAAAGGCATCTGTTATAATATTTTAACAAACAGTGCATAATTGGTTGAATGTCTGCTTTGTTCACAACTACTAGAGTTATCAAGGCTTCCCAAATTATAGGCCTTTTGTAAATAATTGTTATATAATTAAGACCAGAACTGAAAATGAGCACAGGGTTTTGTTTTTTTTTTTAATTTTTTTTTAACATTTATTTATTTTTGAGACAGAGAGAAACAGAGCATGAATGGGGGAGGGTCAGAGAGAGAGGGAGACACAGAATCTGAAACAGGCTCCAGGTTCTGAGCTGTCAGCACAGAGCCTGACACGGGGCTTGAACTCACAAACCGCGAGATCATGACCTGAGCCGAAGTTGGATGCCTAACCGACTGAGCCACCCAGGTGCCCCTGTTTTTTTTTTTTTTTTAAAGACCACTGATACATACATGCACATGGATACATTTCTTTAATCAGCACAAATAGGAATATTTTCATATATGTATGAAAATTTTATAGTCTAGTTTTTTTTTTTTTTTTTTTTTTATATTGCATCAGATTAACAGTTGTTCAGAAGCAATTTCCACTGTTTCAAATGCCGGAGAACTTTTCTAACAATAATATCAACAAAAATGGGCTAGCCCTTCTTTACAGGCTTTGCTTCTTCCAATCATAATGTCAACATTGATTCAACCCTAAGGGACTGCCCTGCAAAGAGCAATCATGATAGTGTCTTGCAAATATTTTTCAAAATTATGAAGCTGGCAAAATATCTTGTGTAGCCAGCAACATTTACTAATTCATCCTCACTGAACGATGTACCCTGAGTTGCCTTTAACTTCCCCAAATTCCTTCAAACCAGCATGTTAAATGAGTCCTGATCTGTTCAGTTAAAATATGTATGGAAATTTTATGGTCTCAGAAAGGCTGCCAAGATGAACAAAAAATGACTATCCAAAGAAAAGACATATTAAATATGATTACTTAGTGATTTGGAGCTCCATTTCCATAACTTTAAGAGTCTGATTCATAGAAGAGGGGCTTTGTTCTGTTTAAGGGAGTGATAAACATTTCTAATACAACAATGCTGAGTGTGAGGTTCCTCATATGTACTTTCTCATACACTGCAGAACTCTCTGCCTTTTGTAGAACAGGAAATGAGATTTAATATGTTTATCAAAACTAATAATGGCAAATCTGAATGATTCACTGCCCTTTACAAAGACTAGTTAACTTTCTAAAACTAAGTGAAATCCACCAGTAAGAGAGCTGTCATTTGATGATCAAAATAAGAACGGAAATTTAGATTTCTTAAAATCGAATCAAATCTTGTGAATTACATAAAAAATTGACAAAATATGATACTTTATTGTAAAGCTAGGAAGAGATTCACAATAGCCTAAAATCTATCATACAGAGAATTATTAATTGGCTTTGTAAAGCCAAATGTGTGAAAAGTGATGGGAAGATTTCAGAAGATGATAATAACTATGACTGTGGTAACATGGGAGGTGAAGACAACTAGAAGCAGACAGGGGGTGGGGGGCAGGTGTGTGCATGCTGACTCTTGCTTTACAGCACATCCTATGACAGTGGTATTGACTGGATCAGTATGTTTGCCATTCTGAAGTTTCCCTTCTCCTTATTAATAGCATCAGCATACTAGGTGTAGACCCTTTCCTAAAACATTCTTTGCTGAGGGGAGCAGGGATGAGACACTAGTTCTTCCAAGGAGCACAGGTTTGCTACTAGGTGTATACTTACTATACTTCTAAAGTATATCCATTTACCTACGCTATAATGATTTCCTTGGCAGGATCCAACAGCTGTGGGACATTTAAATCCCTCCCAAATAGAACAACTTATTCCCTTAATGAATTGCAGTCCTGGGGCACCTGGGTGGCTCAGTCAGTTAAGCATGTGACTTCGGCTGAGATCATGATTTTGCGGTTCATGAGTTTGAACCCTGCATCAGGACTCTGTGCTGATAGCGTGGAGCCTGGAGCCTGCTTCATATTCTGTGTTTCCCTCTTTCTCTCAGCCCCTTCCCTTCCCTCTCTTTCTCTCTCTCTCTCAAAAATAAATAAACATAAAAAAATGAATTACAGTCTTTCAGGTCTTCCCTATTACTCTTCTACCCTTCTTTTTTTTTTTTTTTTTTTTACTCTATGCTTCTCACGCACCCTCCTCCCTTCAAAAGCTTATAGGAATACCCTTCACCACCATTCCCATGCAACCAATTCTGTTCAGGGATCATTGGGATAATTTGCATAAATGAATGCTTTATTAGAGACAAAGGGAGAAAACTTCACACACCAAAGACTTTAACCTATTTTTTCATATATCAATTAAGTGCCTATGCTTGTTTTTATAAGACCTATTCCTATAAACAGACATTCTCGTAAGATGTTGACTGGTTCATAAAGTAGTAGACATATTTAAAAGTATTTATCACATTTAATTAATTAATTAATTAATTAATTAATTAATTTTTAATGTTTATTTCTTTTTGACAGAGAGAGATACAGCTTGAACGGGGGAGGGGCAGAGAGAGAGGGAGACACAGAATCCAAAGCAGGCTCCAGGCTCTGAGCTGTCAGCATAGAGCCAGATGCAGGGCTTGAACTCACAGACTGGGACATTGTGAACTCCCAGACTGAACCCACAGACTGAGACCTGAGCCGAAGTCCGACGCTCAACCGACTGAACCACCTAGGCGCCCCATATTTATTTATTTTTAAATGTTTATTTATTTATTTTGAGGGAGACAGGGCGAGAGTACATGCGAGTGGGGAAGGGGAAGAGAGAGGGAGGGAGGGAGAGAATCCCAAGCAGGCTCCATGCTCAGCATGGAGTTGGATGTGGGGCTGGATCTCATGACTGTGAGATCATGACCTGAGCTGAAATCAAGAGTTGGATGCTCAACCAACTAAGCCACCCAGGTGCCCTTTATCACAATTTTAAAATTAAATACCCTTAACTAAATATATCTACTTCTAGAAATTTGTCCAATAAATAAATTCAAATAAATGGCCAAGAGAGTATAGCACTAGATGTAAAATGCATGTCCCAAAGCTCTGATTATTCAGAAAGCTAACGACTGAAATGGAAAACTAAACTTCCATCTGGGTCACTTATTAGAAATGGGAAATGTAAAGTATATTTTTTCATTGTTCTCATCATATATCTGTCCTAATCTAGTGGTTAATAATGTTTTACTAATGGTTTTGTTACCTTTGAATATACCACGTTTCCAAGGCAAAACGTGTAGAATATATGGAATTGTGCTATCAGAGTCTATGGTGATGACTGGATTTCCCCACACCATTGGAAGATCTGAAGAAACCTAGAAAAGAGAGTTCAAAGAATTACATAAAGTCAATATTTACATGAAATTCGTAGAACTAAAGCATAGAAAAAACTGAAAATGTAAATACTTCCATTAAAACTGTTCACCTTTATTAAGTATTTTATTTTTAAGTTTATTTATTTATTTTGAGACAGAGAGAGAGAGAGAGAGGAGTGAGCTAGGGCAGAGAGAGAGGGAGGCAGAGAATCTGAAGCAGGCTCCACACTGTTAGTGGGGAGCCCAATGAGGAGCTCTGAGCCAAAATCAAGAGTCAGACACTTAATCGACTGAGACACCCAGGTGCTCGAAAACTGTTCACCTTTAAATAAAAAGCAAACCAGAAAAATACTACATAAAGTAAAAGAAAAAAATCTAAGGAGAGGCCTATGAAAAAGGAGAACAAAGAAAATGATTCTTAGAAAAAAAAAAGACAATGCTTATTTTCTGTTGCAACTGATGTTACCACTGATGTTTAGACAACCTGAATATCTTTTATAGGCCATGCATAATTTTCTTATGCATTTTGATGGACAAAAGATGAACCATTTCAATGAATTTTACATCAATATTAATACAGCAAACAAAGACTATTTAAACAGCATTCTGACCATAACTCTGTTTAATCTAACTTTCAGATCACTGAGTGGTACATCTCACTACCCCCCATTGCCTAGGCAAACACTAATCTACTTTGTCTATAGATTTGCCTGTTCTGAACAATTCATAGAAAGGAAATAATATGTGGTCTTTTGTGATGAGCTTTTTTCACTTAGCATGTTTTCAAGGTTCATCTATATTGTGGTAGGTATCAGTATATCATTTCCTTTCACTGACAAATGATACTAAATTGTGTGATATGCCACATTTTGTGTACCCATGCATAAGTTGATGGAAATTTAGGCTGCCTCCACTTTTGTCTATTATGAACAATGCTGTGATGAAAACATGTACAAGCTGTTAACTGGACGCAGATGTTTTCATTTGTAATGGACATACATCTAACTAGGAGTGGAACTGCTGGAGCGTATGGTAACTCAGTGTTTAATCTTTGGAATTACGGCTTTCCAAAACTTTGCTTTTCTCTTTTTTTTTAATTTATTTTTTATTTTTTATTTATTTATTTATTTATTTATTTATTTATTTTTATTTTTTTTCAATATATGAAATTTATTGCCAAATTGGTTTCCATACAACACCTAGTGCTCATCCCAAAAGGTGCCCTCCTCAATACCCATCACCCACCCCCCCTCCCTCCCACCCCCCATCAACCCTCAGTTTGTTCTCAGTTTTTAAGAGTCTCTTATGCTTTGGCTCTCTCCCACTCTAACCTCTTTTTTGTTTTCCTTCCCCTCCCCCATGGGTTCCTGTTAAGTTTCTCAGGATCCACATAAAAGTGAAAACATATGGTATCTGTCTTTCTCTGTATGGCTTATTTCACTTAGCATCACACTCTCCAGTTCCATCCACGTTGCTACAAAGGGCCATATTTCGTTCTTTCTCATTGCCACGTAGTACTCCATTGTGTATATAAACCACAATTTCTTTATCCATTCATCAGTTGATGGACATTAAGGCTCTTTCCACAATTTGGCTATTGTTGAGAGTGTTGCTATAAACATTGGGGTACAAGTGCCCCTTTGCATCAGTACTCCTGTATCCCTTGGGTAAATTCCTAGCAGTGCTACTGCTGGGTCATAGGGTAGGTCTATTTTTAATTTTCTGAGGACCTCCACACTGTTTTCCAGAGTGGCTGCACCAGTTTGCATTCCCACCAACAGTGCAAGAGGGTTCCCGTTTCTCCACATCCTCTCCAGCATCTATAGTCTCCTGATTTGTTCATTTTTTCCAAAACTTTTCCAAAATGACTGCACCCTTTTCTTTTTCACCAACAAGGCATCATGGCTCCTACTGTTCTACATCTCGCAAAGTTTTTACTATCTGCCATCCTGATTATAGCCGTCCTCGTAAGTGTGAAGTGGTATCTGATTGTGATTTTGATTTGCATGTCTCTAATGGCTACTATACTGAGCATCTTTTCACGTGCTTCATTGCTCACTGGGAACTCTCTATTTAAACTCCTTGCACATTTTAAAAGAAATGTTACTTCTCATTTTGTTGTAGAGTCCAATATATGGCATATGGACATTTTCTCTCATTCTGTGGGTTGTTTTTTCACTTCTTTCAAGGTATCCTTTGACGCACATTTTAACTTGGAAGTTCAATTTGTTTATTTATATTTATTGCTTTGTCACATCTGCTTTTAGTGTCATATCTAAAAAATAATTGCCTAACCCAAATTCCTGATAACTTACTCTTATGTTTTATTCTGTTTTTCTAGTTTTAGTTATTAAATTTGGGTCTACAATCCATTTGGAGTTTACTTCTGCATATGATATGAGTTAGGGGTCCAAGTTCATCCTTTTGTGTTTGACAATATAGTTGTCTCAGTACCATTTTTTTAAAAAGGCTATTCTGTCTCAATGATTCTCTTGGCATCTTTGTTAAAGACTGATTGACCATTATTATAAGGGTTTATTTCTAGACCTTCTATTGCATTCCATTCATCTATATGTCTACCTTATGCCAGTAGCAAATTTTCTTTAATATCATAGTTTTGTAGTTAGGAGTTTGCAATAAGTTTTAAAATCAGGAAGTATGAATTGTCCACTTTTCTTTTTATTTCACAAGATTGACTTGGCTGTTCTGTGTCCCTTGCATTTCTATATAAGCTTTACGATTATCTTGTCAAATTCTGCAAAAAAAAAAGTCAGTTGCGATTCTGATAGATATTGTGTTGAATCTATGTATCAATTTGGATATCAAAGCCATCATAACAATATTAAGCCTCCTGATCCATGAGCATGGAATGTCTTTCTATGTATTTTGAATTTAATTTCCTTCAATGATATTTTGCAGTTTTCAATGGACAAGTCTTGCTCTTCTTTTGTTAAACTTGTTCCTAAGCATTTATTTATTTATTTATTTATTTATTTATTTATTTATTTATTTTGATGCAAATAATCATTTGCAATTGTATCAAAAAAAATAAAGTGCTTAGGAACAAGTTTGACAAAAATCAATCATTTGATTATTAATTTCATTTTGAATTGTTCATTGCTACAAATGATTGATTTTTGCATACTGACCTTGTATCCTACAAATATTCTGAATTCATTTATTAGTTTTGATAATATATTTCATGGATTCCTTAGAATTTTCTATTTATAAGATCATGAAATCTATAGAGATTGTCTGATTTCTTCCTTTACAATGTAAATGCCTTTTGTCTCTTGTTCCTAAACTAACTACACTGGCTAATATCTTCAGTATAATGTTAAACAGAAATGGCAAGAGTAGAAATTCTTGACTTGTTCTTGACCACAGGGGAAAATCATTCATTGTTTTACTATTAAGTATGATGCTAGTTGTGGGATTTTCATGGATGCCCTTTAGTATGTCTCAAGTACCCACGGAATATTCTCCAGGATAGAGCATGCCTTGGGATATAAAAGGAGCCTCAATAAATTTAAAAGGGCTGGAATTATATCTAGTACGTTTTCTTTTGAGAACAATTGAATTAAATTTGAAATAAAAAATGGAAAGAAATTTGGGAAACCCTTAAATAGGGGTGCTTGGGTGGCTCAGTTGGGTGAGCAGCTGACTCTTGACTCATGACCATCCTGGTCATGATCCCAGGATCGTGGGGTCGAGCCCCTGTCAGGCTCTGTGCTGAGTGTGGAGCCTGCTTAGGATTCTCTCTCTCTCCCTCTGCTCATGCTCTCTTCTTCTCTCAAAAATAATAATAATAAAATAAAATAAAAATAATTTTTAAAAAAGAGTCCTAAATAACCACTGTGCCAAAAAAGAAATCCCAATGATATTTGAAAATATGCTGAGTCCCTAGAGTGAATGATTCCTCTTTTCTATTGTACTTTCAAGTCCAGAGTTTTAAAATAATCTCTATATTATTGCTATTATCTGTTTTTTGGAACTTTTCATTAACCCCTCAGAAAATATTTCTTTTAGCTCATTGAACATATTTACAAAGGCTTGTTTAAAGTCTTTGTTTAGTAGTCCTACATGTGGGCCCCTACTGAGACAGCTTTTAGTGACTGCTTATTTTCCTGTGTAGGGGCCATACTTCCCTGTTTCTTTGTCTCATAATTTTTGCTGTGGAAAAATGTGCCTTTTAGATAAGCCAATAGAGCCATTTTTGGAATCAGATCATTAACTCCCAATGGTTTGTTTTTGTTGCTGTTTTTTCTTGTTTGTTCTTTGCTGGTTTAGTGACTTTTCTGGACCAATCCTGTATATTCTGCATTCACTAGAGCGTGTGTTCACTTAAGTCCCTGCTGAGTTAGCTTAGTGGCCAGCAATAGTTTGTCCCAGGTTTCCTTACACTCCTGATAATGTAAATTGTCTACCCTTTGTTGAGGAGCATTGCATATGTGTTATGGCACATTTTCAGCACTCAGGGATCTGACAACTCTGCCTCAGCCTTCACTTCCAGCTCCCATAGTGCCTCTATGTCTGTGGAGACAAAAGACCTGGCACCCTCTCAGGACTTCTCTGGTCAACTGCACAATGCTACCCATGCATGTGGCCTGCTTGTTCCCCAGCGATACTTCAGAGCTTTTAAAATCCCCTAAGGACCTCTCACTCTTCAGATCTTCCTTTCAAGTTTTTGGCCAAACTCTTGCTGGGCACAGCTGTTTTGGCAGCCTCAGGCAACTATAGTGTAAAATAATAACTGCTGAATATTTTTTTGGCAAATATCCTGAAGATAGGGCCTTTCCAACACAGCAAGATTTGAGACAAGTCAGGTAATGGCAACACTCCGCTAGTGGGGAATTGCTAAAGAGGGAGCTGCAAGGAATGGCAAATTGTGACAATGTCCTGAGGATGGGAATTAGAAGGAGATCCATACTCAGTCTGCCTCTTCCTCTGTTTGCAAGGCTGCAAGTTTTCATAGCTACTATGGTTGCAAGATTGAGGAGCTGAGGAGAGGGGGATAGAAAGAGGCCAAATAAAAATACCACAAATCACTCTGCTCTTACCAAGATTACAAGTTTTTCTTGAGCAAATATTCCTCAGATTATTTTAAGCTTTTGTTCAATTTCAAGGCCTGAAAATTTTCATTCTAACAACTTGTGCCAGTGTTTTATTGTTTTTAAGGAGAAACTCATTTATGAAACTCCTTGCTCTACCTGTTGTTTTCCTTACTGCAGAACTATTTTCCACAGCATTGTACCTGTACCTCAATTATGTTCTCTGATTTTTAATTTTCTCTTTCATATTAAGGAAGTCACAACCTCCTACTGAAAACTACTCTTAGGGCAGTAAGATGAAATATAAGTTAAAAGGATTTTTTAAAAAGGCATAAAAGTGACTACTAGCAGTAATGAAAAGCAGAACAAAGAAAATATATGAAAAGAATATATTGAGCTTGAGTTGTTAGCAGATTGTCAAAGTGCAGGTGTATAGCAGTCGAGAATGAGGGGCTGAGACAACACATGTCTTGAGGAAAAGTGTGAAGCTGGCATTTGTAACTAGATGGCAGTTTGAAGCCAAGAAACTGCCAAGTGAGACATCGTAAAGACATAAGGATACTTTGGAAAATGTAAACCTGAAGAGACATCAGAAGGTTAGAGGAATAAAAGAACCAGATAAGTAATAATCAAAATCAAGAAATGGCAGGGAAATGAGGAATACAGAATGGTATAAAATAAACAGTGAAGAGTGTTAAGAAGGCAGACTGACATTGCAAAACACTACAGGAATTGTGAGGCAGATACCTCAGTAAAATAACTGATTTTCCTTGACCAGAAGTCAAGTGTGATCTCTGTGGCAGAGGTTTTAGCCCAAAAGAAGAGCTATAAATGGATTGCCATAAATTAAGAAGTTTAGCAATCATGGACAATAAAGGTGATAATAGTTGATACACAGAACACACTGAGGGTTGCTGGAGGGGAGGTGAGCAGGGGGATGGGCTTGGATGGGTGATGGGCATTAAGGAGGGCAACTGCTGGGATGGGCACTGGGTGTTGCATGTAAGTGATGAATCACTGAATTCTACTCCTGAAACCAACATTACATTATATGTTAACTAACAGGAATTTAAGAGAAACTAAAAATTAAAAAAAAAAAACCTAAAAAACTAAAACTAAAACTAAAAAAACTAAAAACTAAAAAAAACCTAAAAACTAAAAACTAAAACTAAAACTAAAAACTAAAAAAAAAAAAAAACAAATTAATTTTAAAAAGGTGATAATAATTAAAGAAGAAATAGTGTAGAGACAAGTTTTATTTTTTTTTTTTAAATTTTTTTTTTCAACGTTTATTTTTATTTTTGGGACAGAGAGAGACAGAGCATGAACGGGGGAGGGGCAGAGAGAGAGGGAGACACAGAATCGGAAACAGGCTCCAGGCTCTGAGCCATCAGCCCAGAGCCCGACGCGGGGCTCGAACTCACGGACTGCGAGATCGTGACCTGGCTGAAGTCGGACGCTTAACCGACTGCGCCACCCAGGCGCCCCGACAAGTTTTATTTTTTAAAATAATGTAATGTTTATTATGTATTTTTGAGAGAGAGAGAGAGAGAGAGAGCGAGCAGGGGAGGGACAGAAAGAGAAGAAGACACAGAATCCGAAGCAGGCTCCAGACTCTGAGCTGTCAGCACAGAGCCCGATGCGGGGCTTGAACTCACAAACCGCGAGATCATGATCTGAGCTGAAGTCAGATGCTTAACCAACTGAGCCACCCAGGCGCCCCTAGTTTTCTTTTATAATGGAAAAATATGAGACTATTTATAGATTAAGGAAAATAATCACACAAAGAGAAAGGTATTGAAAGAGAGAAAGAGCAGGGGAAAGGAATGTGAATCAATCTTGAGTGCATAGAGGTCAAATTCATTTCATAGATGAAGGAATGAAGATGGAGAATCAGAAGCATGTCAGTGGTCCTAAAGCAAGTGTATGATTAAAGCTCAAAGTATAAAGCAAAGCTTCTCTCCCCAGCCTTTCTCCTTAGTACTATCTCAGTTGTTCCCCAACAGAATTTCTATTGAAAGGCAAGCAATAAACCAAATATTATGAATGAAATGAAAGGGCAAATTCATAGTGCTCATTATCCTGTGTTGATTAAAGACAATGGTAAATTTCAAATAAAGAAAGGTGATATTGTATCTATTGATAATATCTCTAGGAACAAATCTTTCTTAAATCTTAAATACATTTCTGTTCTTTAATAATTTTTGGAGCTCTTTAATTATGAAAATATGGGGGGAGCCTGAGTGGATGAGCCTCAGTCAGTTAAGCATCCAACTCTGGATTTTGGCTCAGGTCATGATTCCACAGTTCGTGAGTTTGAGCCTTGCATCGGGTTCTGCACTGACAGTGAAGAGCCTGTTTGGGATTCTCTCTCTCCCTCTCTCTCTGCCCCTCCCCTACTTGTGTTCTCTCACTCTCAAAATAAATAAATAAATAAAAACCTAAAAAAGACTTTAAATATAAAAATATGGAAAATCTTCCTTGAAAAGCTATTAGGTGCTCGATAGTATAATTTATGAAAGGTATAAATGTGTAGATAAGAGAGACACGCCCCTTTTCTCAGTTTATAATCTGGTGGAAAATAATGAAAAGGTAATAGCAATATTATATAGTATGTATGATGGTGGAACAGGTAAAAAAATGTTGTCAAAGCACATGAAAGGCATCTATTCCCCAGTTTTATAATCCATAAAATTTAAAAGCTGTTCAAAAAAGTTTTATTTTTATTTTATTTTTATTAAAATTTTTTTATGTTTATTTATTGATTTTGAGAGAGAGAGAGGGAGGGAGGGAGGGAGGGAGGGAGGACAAATGGGGGATGGGTAGAGAGAAGGAGAGACAGAATCCCAAGCAGGCTCTGCACCCTCAGCGCAGAGGCTGATGCGGGGCTTGAACTCACAAACCGCGAAATCATGACCTGAGCCAAGACCAAGAGTCAGACGCTTAACCAACTAAGCTACCTAGACACTCCCCAATTTTTTTTGAAAATGCCTTTTATTATCATTCTTGGAAAAGTGGCATTTAAGACTTGCCCTAAAGAATTAAGAGGAGAAAGACAGAGAAATGGAAGATAGGGAGTTGTATAGAGAGCTCCAGACAGGAGCAAAAGGAGATTCTGTTTACAAAGAGCTGAGTGCTTCTGGGGCCAAGAGTGGCAGGAGATGAAAATGAGCAGATGAGCTTTTAAAGGACAGCAAAAGCCACTTCAGGGAGTATGGATTCTATCCTGAAGGTAAGAGATGACAGGACAAGT
The DNA here is from genome assembly GCF_016509475.1 of Prionailurus bengalensis. NCBI lineage: Eukaryota > Metazoa > Chordata > Mammalia > Carnivora > Felidae > Prionailurus > Prionailurus bengalensis. Next base: position 31,945,169 of record NC_057361.1, on the reverse strand, counting down.
CTCAGCAGGGGAGTGTCAAGATGACATTTTTGTTCTTAATATTCACTCCATTTGCCATCGAGTAAGGAAAGAAGAAAATCAAAGCACATATTATTTACAGGATTACAAAAAAAATCAGGAGGCAAACCCAGAGAATTTCCAGACTTCTCTAATACCCTCTGAAACTCAGGCACTCATGATGGATAGATACGTGAATCTTCTTTCAAAGATTCTCTTGGGCACACAATAATTTGTAGATAAATGTGGGAGCGGGGAGTGAAAAAATTTATTTTAGGATTGACTTAAATCAAGTGAGGACAGCCAGGTGAAAGGCTTCATATAAAATAATGTAAACAATTATGCATTTCTTCACATTCCCAATATTATTTACGCTGATAAATGATAGGATACACTTTTGAAAATTTGTGTTTACAGATTTCACATTAAAATGGGATGAGCTATCCAAAATATTTTGAAAATGCCTTTTGTTATCATATACAATTTCTTCAGATCAAAGTATACGATTCAAATAGGTAGATTTTAATATGCTTTATGATTATATACTAATACCTAAATATAAAACTTGTTTGATGTTATTTCAACTTTACAATTGAAAAGAAATTTAATAGTTGTTGGCCTAATGAGAAGTAGAATTCTAAGCATGTTCCTATGTGACACTGCTTCACCTAGTTAAGTAAAATTAAGTGGTTTTAAAATTTCATATAATTCAATATAGTCCTTTTGAAAACACTTTCAGACTTAAAGAAAAAAATCTTACCTTAAATGTTTGGATGGTCTTTGTATGATTGGGCACCATTATGGGTTTATTTGTCATTTCTCCTACTTGACAGTTTATAATGATGTGTTCCAAGGCCAGCGGTCTTTTTCCAATCCCTTTTATGTCAAAGACATACTCCATACCATCTGCTTCATTTTGCACAATAAGTCTGCCCTGTGACAAATCAGCCAAATTTCAGCACTATAGAAGTCACAGTCGGATGCCCAACAATCTCTGCTATCTGATTAACTTTGAATCTGATTAATGAAATGAGCTGTCAAGGAGGTGTCAGTCATTGACTTTTCCGGTTTATGTCTAAATACTTCTACTGAATGAATAAAGATGAATTTCCTGTGAAAGCTCTGTATTTCTCTGGACTTTCTCTAAATGACAGAGTTTATATAGGCCTTCTTGTACATAGCAATTCGATACGTTTTTATGTACTTGTCAAAGGAATATGTCTTAAGAAAGTATTCTCTGAAGTACCCCCTACATTAATGAATAAAAACAGAAGAACAATGATTTTACTTTGTTAAGCATTTTGTGTAAAAATAATCTAGACATTAAGTATTGGCAGCCAGGGGCGTTGTGAATTTCAGAAATTTTAGCCCTCAAGTTAAAACATTTATTAACGTTTCAAGGAGAGTGAATACTGATGATCAAAATCATAGAAGATACAACTTTTCTGCAAGAAGATTTATCATAAATTAGACATGTTAATATCATACATCAATTTATAGACATTATTAATACTAGGGAAAAAAATCAATGAGTTCATACCATAATCTCACATTCCAAAATAGGTCTGAATGTGAGAGGATACTGCACAGTTTCACCTGCTCCAACATATAAAACAGAAGGTCCATAAAACCATTCTCCTTCTATAGTAACTTGACATTTCCATTCATTCTTTGTTTTGTTATTCTAAAGCGTGAAAAAAAAAGTAGAAAAATGTCAGAGGGATGATGATGATGAAGTTGAGTTACATATTAGTTCTTGGTATTTTTAATAAAATTATATATTATATTTTAAATTACATTTCAGAAAAATTACCGCTTGAAAGTCATAGTTGTTATGAACAACTATCAACAATGTGAACATAAGGCATGAGCATGACTATGCTTTCAATGTCAAATAGGCTGATCCATGGGTTATTTAATATTTAAGGAAATATTTGTTTAACTTACTAATTATTGTTAAAATTATAAAATGGTCTTAGAATCACACATTCTTCTCCTAATTATGGGCAATCTCTCTGGCAGACTGCTCAGATCGCCAAGCTTATATATCCCATCAGAACAAATTTCTGTGCTTTGAGTTGACTTTTGTTATATCTTTAATAATTAAACAAACAAAAACCAATTTCTGGTCTAGAAAATTCAACATTCCTTACAAATATATAACCTTCTTCTATGCTGTAGTATCACTTTGATAGCCAAGCTACAGTCATTGTTCTTAGTGCCCATGAACCCATCTCAATTGTGAGGATCACAACCAAATTTGAAGTAGAGAGATTAGAGGCAGATCATTACTCTGCCTGGTGGAACCAGGAATTCCTTTTGAGTAGGAATGTAATGATAAGTTAAGGAAGTTAGAGTTAATTTTTTAAGGAATGAGATCCAATGGAAGTGATTAGTAACATGGTAACATTTATATTCAGGAATATAAATTCCTGTCATCAACGTGGAAAAACAAATGGCAGCAGATAACGCAATTAGAAAATCTACTAGTTCAAGAGGAAGGTTTGGAGAACTTTAATTGAGACAGTAGCAGTGGGGATGAAAAAAAGTACAAAAAATGTTTGCACTTACCACTGGAATATTCTGGGTAAGGGCTTCAAATGCTGGCGTTTCAAATTCAAACCTGGCCTCTGGTTCTTCTGCATTTACTATACCCTCAATGCAATAGACACGCACATCATACCGTGATGTCAACAAAATTTTACAAGGGTAGCGTCCAGCACTGAGAGGAACAAATCGTAAAGGAACTAGAACGGATCCATCTGCAACTATCAAAAACATTTAAAAAATAGCTTAATCATCTTTAATCACATAAATCCCAAAATTCATTTTGGGGTAAAGCAATATGTAATGCTATTGTATTTAATGATATTGTATCATCTAGAAGAAACTAGCTTATCCTGAAGTAACACTCTACTCCTAAATCTCAAGGGCATAATAAGCAAGTTTACTTATCAGTGACAGAATATATCTTGCATAGGTCACAGGAAGATCTACTCAGGGACCCATGCTTTGAAAGATTCCATGAGCTTGCAACTGTACTTGCAAGTACAGGTCAGGGGAAGAAAAGTGGCTGGATGTTTGTTCACGGGCTTTTCAGTGCTCAACTCAAAAGTAATACACATAACATTGGGGTGCGTAGGTAGCTCAGTTAAGCGCCCAACCCTTGATTTCGGCTCAGATCATGATCTCACAGTTTGTGGGTTTAAGCCCTGTGTCGGGCTGTGGACTGACAATGTGAAGCCTGCTTGGGATTCTCTCTGTCTCTCTCTTTTTCTCTCTCTCTCTCATAATAAATAAATAAATACATACATACATACATACATACATACATACATACACAAACAAACATACATTAAAAAAATAATACACATTACAGATGACCCTTGAATAATACAGGCTTGAACTGTGCAGGTCCACTTACACACAGAATTTTTTCAATAAATACAAGAAAGTACTGTAAATGTATTTTCTCTTCCTTAGGATTTTCTTTCGTCTAGCTTACTTTATTGTAAGAATACAGTATACAATACATATAACATGCAAGATGTGTGTTAATCAACTGTTATGCTATTGGTAAGGCTTCTGGCCAACAGGGGGCTATTAGTAGTGAAGTTTTGGGGGACTCAAAAGTAGGGATTTTCGACTGTGCAAGGGGGAGTTGTTCCTAGCACCTGTATTGTTCCAAGGGCCAATTAATTGGTCAGAATCAAACCCATGGCTCTATCTAACTGAATGGAGACTGAGAAATAAGACAGATATGTGGAATATTTGGTGAGCATTATTGTCTGCCACATTTCTTATTTATTTATTTATTTATTTATTTATTTATTTATTATTTTAAGTTTATTTTGAGAGAGAGTGTGTGCAAGCAGGAGAGAGGGGAGGGAGAGAGAGAGTGAGAGAGGGAGGGAGAGAGGGAGAGAGAGAAGGAGGGAGGGAGAGAGAAATAATCCTAAGCAGGATCCATGCTCAGCGTGGAGCCCAATGCGGCGCTTGATCCCAGGACCCTGGGATGATGACCTGAGCTGAAATAAAGAGTTGGATGCCCAACCAACTGAGCCTCCCAGGTGTCCCTGTCTGCCACATTTCTATGACTTAGGGATACTCTGTTCCATACTAATCAAAATAATTTGCAGCTTGACCAGCAGGTTGAGATAATTTTTCCATAGTTAAAAAACCAAGGGAAGCAGAAGGAGGCATGCCCAAATAATACTTCTCACATCACCTTGTTATACCATTAACCTTAAGTCAACAGTTAACAGCAGTTTAACGGTGGGTAGGCTTCTATGCTTGTCTTTTCCTTCTAATCAACACTAGTTTTTTTCTCTGCAGCTCACCATCCTCCATGAAATGAAGATGAATAAATAAAATATACAAAAATTTATTTATAAAATAAATAGAAATCTCATGACACTAAAATAGGATGTAGTATAAGAATATAACATAAATTTCCCCACTAATGGCAAAGTATTTAAGTAGTAGATAAAAAAGAAATGATAAAAAAATGATTAAAGCCTAGTTCTGTATTAAAAAGTTTTCTGAAACCAAGAAAACAAATCAAGCTTATCAACCAATGACCAGATAAGTATTATGACATCAATTAGCTATAATTTTAATTCATTCACGTTTAGCACCTCAAATGTTAAAAATGGCAAACCTGTTTTCAAATACACTGAAATTTATGCAAAGAAAATCAGTCACTCCTGCAAGAACATTAATTGCTTTAAATCATTTTAAAATCGAATTGGGGATTTGTATATGTGTGGTATACATTAGGTGTTATATACTATAAAAACATATTAATTACATGCACTGTAGCATGCTGCATGCTGTATATTTCTATGTGTCATACATAATACATATAATGTTAGTGTTATACATTGTATACTAAAATACAATGACGATGGATCACATTTGAAATCTATATTACATCTAAGCAAAGTTCAAGATTATCAGCTGGTCTAAAGAGAAAACAAAGGCTGTCAGAATGTTGTTATTTTTATTCTATCAAATTTATTTTAGAATAAAAATTTTCTTCTCAAAAAGGACTCCAGTCACATTTTATCATCAGTGATTCATGGACTGTTTTCATTCTGAGAGAATTATTTGAGTTGTGACAACATCATTAGAACAAACCAGGTGAGATAATCATGTGATCAAAACGTGTTGCTTTATTAACAGAAATAAAGAAACCTCATCGTTCTCTTTCAAGAACAGACTGAAAGGAAAATATTTAGATTAGGTAATTTAAATAAAATTACACTGCTTAGAATAGGAAATTTAAGCAACTCAAGAGTAATTATTATTCTCATTGAAGACAGAGAATAACTGGCTATTTAATAGTAAACATGATTGAATGCACAAGTCCCAGTGTAAAGATCCTACCAAAAGCTTTATGTTATATGCTACTCCCTTTTCCCTAAAAATATCGACTTCTTAATGATACTGAGTGTGAAAGTGAAAGCCAAGGACGTTCTTAAGTGAGCATTTTTCAACTCATGAAATGTTCATGAGTAAAGACCTTAAGGAATGCACAGTGCCAGCCTCTCTCCTTTACCAGTTGGAAAAGGAATCCATCCTAACAGTGGAATTCATGGAAATGATCACTTTTTAAAAATGTTTATTTATTTTGGGGGGGGGTAGAGAGGTGGGGATGGAGGATCCTAAGCGGGCTCTGTGGTGACAGCAGCAAGCACAATGTGGGGCTCGAATTCACGAACCCCAAGATCATGACCTGAGCCGAAGTCAGATGCTTAACTGACTGAGCCACCCAGCCACCCATGATCACTTTATTTCTGAAGGTACAGTGATAGAACAATTGTAATTTAATTGATTCATGCCACAAATGTAAGTAGAAATATCATAACTATCAACAGGAAGTCACTTCTGAATTAAGCCAGTATCTACATTCCCTTAAGATATAAAATAGCAGAGGTGGAGAGGATTTGGATTTTTAAAAATTTGGAAATTTTATGGCTACATTATATCATCAAACTATCATTCTCTTTTTGGGATATGTTTTCCCAAAGTGTTTTCCAGTTCTGCACTGCAGCAGATACTGTCTATGCCCTGCCAGGTCCCCTGGGCATTTAAATCCTCCCTGTATGCAAATGGCTTTATGGAAAACTGTGACATTCTCTCCGAGGGCTTTCTCTGAACATATGAGGGTACCCAGCCTTCACATGGATCAGACCACAAATGTGTTTGTAGTCCTCAACAAATATGTAACAAATCGGTGGAAAAATAACTCAGCGTCTTTGACTTTTGGTAGGAATAACTCTAAAGTGAATTCTACACGAACTCCTAGAGATCCCCAGGGCAACTGAGCCCAAAATGTTAATAGTGGTGACTACTCATTAACAGTCCCTGAATTGGCTTCTCCTTGATGTCTCTCACTCTCTCATACTCTTACCTATGGTTTCTGAGATCACCTCTCAAACTACTTGCTCTCAAGACCTTGTTTCAGGGTCTGATGCTGGGGATCCCCAACGAAACTCACACCCTTAGACCCAGGAAAGAGAACTTCCCATCCAGGGCCTCATGCTTTCTAGGGCCTCTGAGTCTCCTCTGGCACCATCTCTTTGGACATGCAAGGAATACGTGGGCCCAATGGTACAGGCCTACATGTAACCCAGCCCCATCCGTGTTCCTAGTTCATGGGATGCCATAATTCACAATCCAGAGTGTTTGGATCCTATTTCCAGGACCTTCACAGGACTCTTTTCTTTGACAGTTTTCTCAGTGGAACACTGCTAGAATTAAAACCTAATGTGTGGCTATCGAAGGGAGGATAGAGACCAAGATTAATTATGTGGGCTGATGCATCCACAAATTTGTACATGAGACCTCTTAAGGTACATGCTGTCAAAGTTGAAGGAAGGAAGAGAACGGAGTGAGCACCTGCCCAGGGCCCAGCTATTCTGTGCTATCATATTCTAGGGCAAAACTCTGAGGTGGCCAAGAATTCTAAATTCAAACTTGGTCTTACAGGTTGGTGTAAAGTTATATTTGTCAGGGTGGAATAATAGAATATAATCTATTTAAAAATTTGTTAGTTTGACTTACCACTTAAAAACTTTAGACATATGGTACATGGGCTTCCACCTGTACTTTTGAACTGGCATCACATATGTTAGGGACAATCTGGACCTGTCCTTTCCATCCCTACTCTACTCAGATGTAGCTCACCTGGGGCCTTTCCTACACATATGATCCTAGTAACTGTGGCAGTTCCCAAGGTTCTGTAATTAAAGATAACAAAATATATCTAAATTTAACAGATTACAGTTACTGAAGGAAATGAAGGAAATACAGAATCTCTCCAATGAAAGAATATATAATTTTATATAACATTAGCTACTAGAAGAAGTCAGTGTGATGCACAGTTTTTTAAATAATCCATAAAAATATGCTATGCTTGGATCCTAGGAAAGGTCATGGTTGGAACAGTAAGTCAATACTGTTCTTTTCATTAACTATCAGTGCAAAAACAAACTACCTTAAAACTTAGTGGTTTAAGGACACAGCCATCTATTTGCTCATGCTTCAGTGGTCTGACCTCATTTGGGAAAGCTTATGTATTTTATGTGGTATTAGCTGGGCTCACTCATAATTTGGGACCTCAACTGGGAATTCTGTCCATGAGCTCTCTAACCCATGAGATGAGCCCAATGTTTCAAATAGTACATGAAAATTACTAACAGCAAAAGAGAGCCCTCATGTATGAATGGTCATCGTACATCAGTTTCTTTCACATTCCTTAACAATCCATTGGCCAAAGCAAGTCACATGGCCAAGACCAGGGTCAACAAGAGAGGAGACTACACAAAACATACGTACAGCCAGATGTGATCCACGTGAGCTTTACTGAAACAATCTACCAAGTCTTAACTGCAAAGGAAGATACATGTATAAAATTGGTAAGGTGAGAGTTAAAAATCCTGTTTTCTAGTTTTAGTTCCTTTCCTATATTGTGTGACCTTAGGCAAACAATTTAAAGAGGTTTTGTTTTTTTTTTTTTTTTAGAATTTAAGTTCTTAATCTGTTTAAATTAAAGAGTAAGATTTGATGAGTAGCTTTTAAATGTCTTATTTTTTGGCTTGGGGGGCACTGTGTCTGAAAAATACCAAAGACAGAATTTCAATACATAAATATAAAGCAAAGTAAGCTAGAGTTGATCTAGTGGAAGTAGAATGAGTAGCTAGAAGCTTCCATTCTTTTGCACAGCTCCCCTATTGACAGACAAAAGCATTTTAAAAGAACACTAGGGCTCTATGGAATCTAATTTGATTAACTGACTTCTATTAGGTTTCTTTCTGCCTTAATGTTTCATAATTAGATGAAAGCACATCAGAAATATGGAAGAGACTAAGTGATATAGCCAAATCGTCATTATCTTAGTATACTATCTTTAGTATAATATTAGCAAGTATATCTTAATTCAGAAAATGAGATATCAAGAGAATTACTATATTTATAATGTGAATTTATTTATATAAATGAATTTATAATAAATACTTATTTGTTGTGAATGAATGCACGAGTAATTATATTTTCAGAGAATTTTGTGGCCCATTTGCTAATCTCACTTCCATCTACTACTAGAAAGTTTCAGTGCAGATTCTTTTTCTATTCTACAAACAAAAAGACCAAATCACACACTATTGGGGATTTTACCCATTTTAGTTACTTTATCATGTTCTTATTGGTGCCCGAGCATGGACCTCACAAATACTCCGGTAAATGACAGATTCATTGTATGCTAATGACTGCTCATTATTATTATTATTAATACCAGAAACATGAAGTATGCCATAGACTTCATATGAAAAAAAGAAAAGGATTCAGCAATTACACATTTTAGAGTGTGCTTCATTTATTTTGTAAACTGTTTTCTTCAGTAGTAGTTTAGTATCATCCATTCAGGAAAAACTGTTTTCTGAAATGGCTTGCTGCTTAGATTGTCAAAGTTATTATACTATTCCATAAAGTAAAAGTAATTTTTAAAATGATAAAGACCCACACTATTTATGGACAAATTCAATTTTTGAAATACTGGTTAAAATGGATTTTGTCACTTCAAAAAAGGTTCAACCACTTTTGCTTTGCTATTACACACAAGATCTAAAATCATATAATGTTTAAGGGTGAAAAGAAAGAGAGGGATCAAAAGAGATAGAAAAAAGAAAAAAAGGAAGAAAGGAAGAAGGAAGGAGGATTAAAAAAAAAGGAGAGACGGAAGAAGGAATCGAGGAAGGAAAAAGGTTTTCAGGGATGCTAAGAGAATGAACGGCATGTGGCCTTTTTCTCCTAACTAATTCTAAATGGCTGAGAGCACTGGACTTTTCTCCCCATGAAGTTTGTAAGTATCTATGACCAAGAAAGACCGGTATGCAGTTCCCTGTCAGATTTTGCTGAAAGCCAATAGCTGTACATGCTCACAGATGCCCTAAAGCATAGAAAGAAGCCCAGAGAGAGATCAAAGTGCTGTAATAAGTAAATGGCAAAATTTGACAATTATTTTCAGCAGAGCCACGGTAGGCTTATCAGGTAAAGGAAAACCTAATCTCATTAATTGTGTTGGTCAAGTCTAGTAGAGCTTTACTAATGTCCTGTCAGCTTGATCTTTCACTTATTCAAAGAAGTATAATAAATTCTCCTACTCTGTGGATTTGTTCATTTCTCCTTCCATATTTGTCAAATTTTGCTTCACACAGTTTGAGATTATGTGGTTAGGTGGAAATAAGTTTGGAGATTTTCTGCACATTGCAGGATTCTTTCTAAAATTAATATATTCATTAGCCTTAAAGTCTATTTATCCTAATATATTTAAGCCAGCTAATTTTTGATTGGTATATACCTGGTATATATACCAAGATATTTTACCAGGTAATTTTGTCAACAGCATACAGCTGCATTTCACTTTCTATGCTGAAATTTTACCTTTCACCATTTGGTCTGTTTATATTTACCATGATTAATGACCTATTTGTGTTGAACATCTCATATGCTGCTTCTCTGTACTACATCCTTCTTTCAATTCTTCTCTGTTATTGTATTCTATTGGACTCATCAATGTTTTCTTTATTTCCTTTTATGCCTCTATTGGTTCAGAAATTATATATTCTATCTTTATATTTTCTTGGTTGTCCCAAGTTTTCAATATTTATACTTTATTAAAAACGTCTGAAAATAATTCAAACCTCTTCCCCTCAAATACAAGAACCTTACACATCTAATGGCAATACCCATCCCCCTGGTAAAGTTATTTCCTAGTAATTGAGTTCACTTTGCTTTTAAAACACCTGAATTATTCATAAATGTTTCCATAGCCAAAGCTCATTGAGATTTACACACACTTATTGATGATTTTAATAACCATTCTTACTGGATCCTAATTCTTTTTTCTGTATTCAATTTCCTTCATTCCTAAATAGGTCCTCCATTTGTTCTTTTAGCAAATATCTGTGAGTTTTAAATTGTCTCCGTCTCATTGTGGGATTGAAAATATTTTTATTTCATCCTTACTCTTGAGTGATAGTTTACTGGGATTTAAAATTCTAGGCTGACAGTTAATTTGCTTCAGCACTGTAATTCCATTGTCTTCTGGCTTCTCTTGACACTGTTGGGAATTGTGCCTTCAGTATAATTTTTGTTCCCTTGAAAATAATGTGTCTTTTTCTCTCCTTGCTTTTCAGAATTTACCCTTCTATTGTTTCACTATAACCGGATTAAGTGAATTTAGGTGTCACTCTTTTATCTTCTACAATTAAAAAAAACCATTTCTGCCGTTTCTTTTCTCGCTTGCTCCTACAATAAGACGGGCATCTTTCCCAGGTGGCCACTTGTACAGGGTCTCATTCTCCTTTCACTTTGCAGGGACTTCTTAGATCTAAACATAGAGGTAGCTCAACGCATCCCCATGGGTCAATTTCCTGTATCCAACAAGCATCCATCTATGAGCTGTAGGCAGGATATTTTCTTACATCCCTTGTCAGTTTTCAAATAATCTAGGGAAAAGCTGACATTTTAGAAAATGGCGTTATCTTCCTACTGATGGATAAACTCTCATGTCACCAGTAACATGCACCACAAATCACTTGGCTTCTTATCACCTCTGCCACCACCACCAGATCTACCTGCTCGATTCTATAAATCCTTGATAGAATGATGCTCCTCCACATTTTCCCCTATGGCTCCAGTTATTTTAAGTCCAGAGGGTTTGGATTGTCAAGAGGGATGCAGAGAAAGAAATGTTAATAGAGGACCACTTTAGAAAGTACTTCACACAGATTCATTCATTAGAAAAAAAGTTTTATAACACCTACTATGTGCCAGGAGGGACGCAATGAAGAGGCAGCTTCCTAGTTTTCTGGGACGTGCAGATAATACATTTCTGAGGAAAAGACACATCACGGGACTAGACTGTTTGCTCTGTATACTTAAATTTTCTTTTAATTAGGTATGAGCTGCGGAGGCTATTAAATGTGTTTTTCAATCAGGCCACATCAGCTCAGTAATTACTGGGAATTCCTCATAGGATTTATGTAAATGGGTGGCTGTTATCTTTCCTTTCCATTGCTACTGAATTTTTGAATTTCCGTATGTATTCATGGATCATTTAATGGAAAATTAGAAGAGAGCTTATTATGGAGTAGCAGCTTGCCAATATTTTAACTAGGAAGTTGTCTTTTCTATATAATTTTTTAAGAAGACAAAATTTCCAAGAGAACTGAAATAAAATTTCTAATTAACCCCTCCATGGGGAAGGAAGCAAGGGATTACTGACGACAAATTAACTGTTTTGCATTTCCAATTCTGAATACCATAAACTTTGTCTAATTGTTATGTGTTAAAAATAAAATCTGTTTTAAACAGAGTTGATTTTCAAGTTCTCTAGATTGATATACTAAGAGTGCAAATTAAGCTGTTAGCAAGCCAATAAACAACACGTTCTCTAGGACTTAAACTAGGGGGAGAGGCTTATGCAATTTTTGATTAAATGTCATCCTAAATGTATTATTGCATAACATATGTTCACTATTGAAGATCTAATAGAAAGATTAAGACGCTGTTTGAAGTTCACATTTGTTTTTGCTTGCAGGCTCTATGTCCATAGATATGAAACAATAAAAGGCAAAGTGAGACATTGATAGAACCGAAAGTATCTTACAATAGAACTATAAGGAGAAGTAATATATACACAGTCTTGGATATTACAATTATGTTGACTTGGATATGGCAAATTATTTGACAAAAAATGTAATTTTTTTGATAATATAAGACACAATCTTGTTAAGTTATTGTATGGTGCAAAGTAGAAAGAAAGAACCTGGGGCTGGCAGAACCCCCAAATGTTATGACAAGACACAGATTAACAAATGAACAAGCTGGAAACTCGGGCTCTGGGAGGACACGTAGGAGGGCAACCAGAGGAGAAAGGCGGATTAGTCAAACATTTGTGCCTGGGATTTTCAAAAACAGAAGCAAAATTATAATCAAGTATGTAGACCAGACATAAGAAAAACTAGGTCAGGTTGACGTCAGAGACCAGTTCTACAAGTCAAGAAAGACCTAGGATCCCAAGTTCAAAGGCAAGGTTCTTGTTTGAGGGAGCTTGGGCTGTCCAGAACAAGAGTGGATGGTAGGAAGAGTTTACCGGTACCTAAGAGTCTGAAAACAACTCACTAGTATTGTAAGAAATAAAGTTGAAGTCTACAGCTGAGTACTAGAACACGAGGGATAGAGGAAGATGCAATCACAAGGATGGGATCATACAAAGAAGGGGCCCAGGCTGCCAGATTAATATTACTGTACTACTCATGAGACTGCAGGCATGACAGGGGAGCCTGGGGGACAGCACCAATGGGTGCTTACATCCCAGGTCTCAGAAGAGAATTGGCTCAGGACCTGGGATGAAGTATTTGAGCAGAGACAGTAGGGAAAAGGGAAAGAAATTGGATATTGTCTATGGAAGCTGCTGACGGTGTAACGAGAAGAATTCTTTAAAATATTAACAGTTGATAAATAAACATTTAAAAAAATTTTAAAAGGGGGCGCCTGGGTGGCTCAGTCAGTTGAGTGTCAGACTTCAGCACAGGTCATGACCTCGTGGTCTGTGAGTTCGAGCCCCGCGTCGGGCTCTGTGCTGACAGCTCAGAGCCAGGAGCCTGCTTCCAATTCTGTGTCCCTCTCTCACTCTGCCCTTCCCTCACTCATGCTCTGTCTCTCTCTCTGTCAAAAATAAACATTAAAAAAAATTTTTTTTAATATTAACAGTTGGGGTTGCCTGCGTGGCTCAGTAGGTTAAGCACCCGACTCTTGATTTTGGCTCAGGTCACGATCTCAAGGTTCATGAGATTGAGCCCCTCATCGGGTTTGCTCTCTCCCCATCTCTCTGCTCCTCCCCTGTGCACACACACACATTCTCTGTCTCTCTCTCTCTCAAAATAAATAAATAGGCTTAAAAAGACTAAAATATTAACAGTAAGACACCATTGCTGTGTGGGATACATTTCATGTGCTTCCTGAGATTCCCTTGGTTCCTCTACCTGCAACTTCCTCCAGAACTAATGGAGCCAACCCCTCAGCTTCTGTGTCATGGACAGGTAGATCAGTCCCATGCTCAGAATTTCTGGCTCCTCTTGCCATGGTAGCACATGGAACCTGGCATTCTGTGGGGCCAGGGAAGGCCATCTCAAAGCCTAGCACCATTAACTCCCATGGAGTAAAATCTGGCAAATAGGTACAGGAGACAGGAGGTTAACATATACACAGAATTCCTTTCCTCCCTCTCCCACGAGGATGGCTCAGAGGCACTTTTCACACTGTTTTGCAAAAGTGACACTTGCTGAGTGACCTGTTGCATCTATTCATGGAGATACCTAGCAGACACTGAGATAGCAGCTCAAGCGTCATTCACTGTTTCACTTTCCATCCTTCCCTTTCTTGTTTCTCTTTTTTCTCACTCTCATTGCCCTGAGTTTGCAACTCCCAAGTAAAGCATCAGTATATGATTCTTGCTTTGGGCTTCGTTTTCTAGGGGACTCAAACTAAGACAATCACCAACCTAAGAATAAAGAGCAGTGTGACTTTTTAATGCAGCATTGCAAAAAGGAAAAATCAACAAAGACTTTAGATTTGAGTGCTTACTCAAAAGACTTGATGTGACCTCTTACATGGCCTCTGAAAGGGATTTTAATTTTCTGGGATCGACTTTCTCCATTTGCAAAATGGAGACGTAAAGTGGCGGCATTATTCTGTACAGCAATGGTTCCCCAACTCTAATATGTGGATTAACTATGATGGTGATCCAAAAGGAGGCTTTTATTTTATTTTTAAACGTTTATTTATTATGAGAGAGAGCAAGAGCACAGAGGATGGGCAGAGAGACAGGGAGACAGAGAATCCCAAGCAGGTTTTGCATTGTCAGCACAGAACCCAATGCGGGGCTCGACCTCACAAATCGTGAGATCATGACCTGAGCAGCGTCGAGAATCAGATGAGTCCGATGTTTAACCGACTCAGCCACCCAGGTGCCCCTTGAAAGAGACTTTTAAAATACAGGTTCCTAGACCTCTTCCGACCTGGGAGTGATTCAGTAGGTCTGGAGTTGGCCCTGGAAGGTGTATTTTGTAAAAGGTCCCCAGGTGCCACTGTACAGCCAGAGTTGGCAACTACCAGCAACGTGGAAAGAATGCAGGCTTGGACACCGCACCTCTCAAATCACTTTCATTTGTCAGAAGCTCAGCTAAAACTAGCAGGAACCACAGAGGTAATGTGTTGACCCAGTAAGTGGCATGCACAAAGGGAATGACCACCTTTACAGTGACAGCATCCAGAGATGCACCTGAAATCATAAGATGTCATCCATCTTTCTCTACGTGGACCTCATTCTTGGAGACTCTACCCACTTACACCAGACTTCTATCCTCCAAGCTTGGCAGACCTGGGGAAAAATATCCCTTTTCCAGGGCACCTGAGTGGCTCAGTCATTTGAATGTCCAACTTTGGCTCCAGTCATCATCTCGCATTCGTGGGTTCGAGCCCCATATCGGGCTCTGTGCTGACACCTCAGAGCCTAGAGCCTGCTTTGGATTTTGTGTCTCCCTTTCTCTCTGCCCCTCCCCTACTTGTGCTTTGTCTCTCTCAATCTCTCCCTCTCAAAAAAAAAAAAAAAAACGTTAAAGAAAATTAAAAAAATATATATTCCTTTTCCAAAATTCCAGCAATGATCCCAAGTCTCTCTAAACCAACTCAAATCCTGAAATAATTTCTGTAACCAGGTGAATAAACACTCCAATGACTAGAAAACTAAGTAGACAAGCAGTGATCAGCTTGAACTGTGTATCAGGGTTACCATGTGCCCAATTACTGTCATTTCCACTAGTTTATAAGCTTCCTGAGGACAAGAATTTAGTATGATTTCTTCATCATTCGGACCCCTTTAAAACGAATCCAGATGAATGAATGAAAGTCTCCTAAATTTCTGATAAAATATAATGAAGTTTCTAACAAAAATAGATTTTAAAAAGTAACAAAACAAATGAAGAATGGAAGAGGCATAAATGTTACAATTAAACTATACATTTTTAGGACAAATAATTAAATGAAATGCAGCATAGTTTAGATATGGATATGCATATATAATTAAATCATTTTTATTTATTTTATTAAATCATTTTTATATGTGAGAAAACATGTACTATGCCCAGAAAAAAAAAATCCAAGCTATCAATCCTCCACAGAAATTCTTTTTTTTTCCTCCACAGAAATTCTTTCCTAACATTTCCAGTAAGCATTTCTAGTTTTTTCTCTTCTTATTATCTTAAGACTTATTGGAATCACACAATTAGAGCTCAAATATTCTGATAAAGATTTACATATTACTACATAATTTCCATCTCAAAAATCACAATGTTAACTGCAACTCTAAAATCTCTCTTTCTTGGGGCACCTGGATGGCTCAAGTTGGTTAAGCATTCGACTCTTGATTTTGGCTCAGGTCACAATCTCATGGGTTTGTGGTATTGAGCCCGTGATGGGCTCTGCGCTGACAGTGTGGAGCCTGCTTGGGATTCTCTTTCTTCCTCTCTCCCACTCGCTTGCTCTCTCTCTCAAAATAAATAAATACAACTTTAAGAAATAAATACATAAAATCTCTCTTTCTTCAGAGAAAGATAAATATGAGATGATCTCACTTATATGTGGAATATAAAAAACAAAACAAGTAATCGAACAAACAAAAAAACCAGAAAGAGACCCACAAATACCCAGAACCAACTGATGGTTGCCTGAGGGAAGAGAGTGGGGGGATGGGCAAAATGGGTGGAGAGGAGTGGGAAGATCTAGGCTTCCAGTCATGGAATGAATAAGTCATGGGTATGGAAGGTACAGCGCAGGGAACCATTAATGATATTGTAATTGTGTTGTATGGTGACGGAAGCTCCACTTGTGGTAAGCACAGACCTATAGCATAACACAGAGACTTGTCCAATCACTGTTATACACCTAAAAATAATGTTAACATCGTGCATCAGGTGTACTTCAATCAATCAGTGTAAAATCTCTTTTTCTGAGAAAAACCAAGGTTGTTGGCTAGAAATAAAACTTTAAAAAATGACATTTCTAAAGGGGAGTTTATACAAAAGGGAGACACTCAATGTTCCAATCAGGTTATAACCACCCACAAGTGGGACAAAGAAAATAAATGAAAACATACCCTGAAATAGAAAGAGATAGGAGTGAACAGTCTCAGCAGCTCGGTCATTTGTCCATTCCAGAGGCAGCTTGGGCCAAGGCCAGATTATAAGAGCACATGACCCAGTTTTCTGACTCAGCCAAGGAATCTGTCTATGAGCAGGGTTATGAACTGAGGACAATGCTTTGATCAACAGGACTGATCCCTGCACCCACTAGTGTGATTAGGGAAGAGGAGCAAAAGGTTCAGTTACTGTTCATGAACACATTCTCCAAAGGTGATGCCTTTCAATGACTCAGATTATGATAAAAAGTATTACAGAAAGCAGGATAATCAATAAAATATAAATATCAATGGTTAGACCTTGAAATGTGTACATAAGGTATTAACATGTTTACCTTTTAAGTACCCGGTCACCTGCTGACCACTAAAACTTCCATCATTTCTTCTCTCACTCCATCATCGGATTCCCCTTCTCCACCCCCCACCCCCCCCACCCCACTTTTCCTAATGTTAGATCCCAGCTATGTTTCTATAGGAAGTCAGACAGTTAGGTGCACTGGGCAGTCCTCCACATCCCAGAGTTGGTGAGGAGGCACCTCTCGGAGAAAAGACAAGATGATTATTTCCCTCCACAAGAAGGTGATCATACCATAATACTTATTAAAACACCAAAGAGAAAGATCAAAATGTTTTAAGTATAAAGGACAAAATGAAAATTCTCTCAGATTCTATGCTTAAAGGTAAAATAAAGAAACTTAGTAAATGTAGGAATGGTAAATAATCATAGACGTAATGCCAAAAAGAGACTGACTTCAAATACCTTCATTATGTTTTATTACGTATATGTGTGATATTACAATGGAATGTGCCACTAGTTAGCATTTGTTGCGTTCAAATGAGTACTACAGTTGCCCACAAACTTAAGAACAAAATTCTATTTCAGATACTATTTTTCCACTGACTTTTATTTTTAAAAAATGAAGTTTTATACTCTATTCACACACACACAAACACACACGCAGATATAGCAGCGGCAAGCAAAATCATAAGATTTTCTAAATTATGTACATACACTTAACTACTTTCACGATTTCTGAATTTGACTATTCTAAAGTTCGGTGTATTAAATTTAATATACCTTCATTAAAATCCCTTCTGGACCCCCATGCATGAAAATAGAAAATAAATTCATAAAATAAAGCTGCACCTTCATTTTGTTTTTCTGAAAAATAAGAAAAAGTGACTATTATACCAGAACCTTCAAATATTAGAATAAAAATTGATCAACCAAGGAGATAAGGCCATGTAATTATTTTCAATCAGATAACATGTGTATAGAAACAATTGATTTAAAATAGAAATGGCTGAAAGTTATAAGCAGACAATTATAGCAGTTATAGAGCAGACAATAATACACATTTAATATGTCAATCTAGTCACTAACAATTTGTACATCATTTGAAACTGAAAACCAGAGGTTGGGCCTTTTTTATTCAAACAAAAGTCAAAGGTTGGGTTAAGTTCTCATACGGCTAGTCATATTTCTTGATGCCGCGACCAGTGTCAGTACATCTAACTAGTTATCCAAAGAAGTAATACCCTGAGTCACAAGATAGACTGAAAGAATGAGCCATAGAAGAGTGACAACCTACAATGAAAATGTCACTCAAAGCATACCCCAATGATGGCAAACACTAGGAATGATTATCTACATCAAATTTCTAAAAGACTAGGATCTTTTCTATTGTGTTCACTGCTATATCTTGGGTACCTTAACACTGCTTATACACAGTAGGTTCTCAATAATAAGTATTTGTTGACTAAAGTATCCCATAATCTAGCTTCTTTGTTCAAAGAGTGAATTATGCCACTATCGACTTGATTCTAGCTGAAGTGCTTACCCTCTGTGTGTTTCAATTTTCTCACCTATAAAATGTGGAAGTTGGGCTAAATCAGGAGCTTTCAAATTGTATTCATCAGAACCCCAGCCTTCTGAGAATGTGCTTCATGAACCACTGCTGGGGATACAATAATAGGTGGGAAGAGGGCAAACAGACTTAGTTCTGAAGCATCTTCTCTGCTTTTGAACAGAGAAGCTTTCCATTTACCTAATTTATATATTGGGTGTTTCAGAGTCCAGAGTGCTGACCATTACACCATGGGACCTATACTGGGTGTTTTATAATATTTCAACCTCCCTCCCAAAACAACTATTGTTACTGTGAATATACTCTTAAACAATCAGTGCATCAAGAAAAACATCTGGGGAAATTAGGAAGTACTTTCAGATTAATGAAAATGAAGATAAAAACACAAAAACTTATAGGATTCAACTAACCTAGTAATTTATAGCTGTAAATCCCTATAAGGAATTTTAAACTATAAATGCCTATAATAAAGAAGAAAAGAGATCTGAAATCAAAAACCTAAACTTTCACTTTAAGACAGAGAAAAAAGAAGAGGTACCTAAACTGAAAGTAGAATGAAAAAAATAAAGATTGAAAGAGAAATTAATGAAATAGAGAAAACAACAGAAAGAAATCTCGGAAACCAAAAGCCAGTTCTTTGAAAAGATCCACAAAATTGACAAACATTTAGCTCAATGGACCAAGAGAAAAAGAAAATATTCAAATTACTGGAATAAACTAGGAACATTACTTCTGCCTTACAGAAACAAAATGGAATGTAAGAGAATGGTATAAACAATTGTATGGCAAAATTTACATAATTTAAATGACACAAACCATGGAAACTGATTCAAAAAAGAAAGACATTCTAAATAGATCTATATAAGGCACCTGGGTGGCTCAGTTGGCTAAGTGGTTAAGCGTCTGACTTCAGCGCAGATCATGATTCTCCTGGTTTGTGAGTTCCAGCCCTGTATCAGGCTCTATGCTGACAGCTCAGAGCCTGGAGCCTGCTTCAGATTCTGTGTCTTCCTTCTCTCTCTGCCCCTGCTCACACACTCTATCTCTCTCTTTCTCTCTCTCTCTCTCTCAAAAAATAAACATTAATTTAAAAAAAAATACATCTATATAACAAGTAAAGATATTGAATCAGTAACTAAAAATCCCCCAACAAAGAAAAGCCCATGACCAGATGACTTTACTGGAGAAATATACCAAACACTTAAAGAATCAACACCAATCCCTCTGAAATGCTTCCAAAAGAGATAAAAGGAAGGAACACTTCCTAACTCTTTCCATAAGGCCAGTATTATCACACAGACATCATAATAAAAACTGTAGACCAAAATTTCTTATGAATATAAAAACAAAATTAAATAGAATTCAGCAACATATAGAAGAATTATCAGCATTACTGTCTTAATGTGTTTGGGATGGTATAACAAAATAGCATAGACTACGTGGCTCATAAACAACACATTTATCACAATTCTGCAGACTCAAAGTCCAAGAATGAGGTATCAGCAGTCGGGTGAGGATGTTCTTCTGGGTTTCAGATTTCTCTTTGTATCCTCCCATAAGAGATAGGGTGAACTAGCACCCTGGGTCATCTTTTATGAGGATATTAATCCCATTTATGAGGGCTGTGTCCTCATGACCTAATCACCTTCTAAAGGCCATACTTCCTAATAGTATCACCTTGGCCATTAGGTTTTCAACATATGAATTCTGAAGGACCAAAAACATTCAGATCATGGCAATTACCAAATGGGATTTATCACAGGGATGCAAGATTTGTTTGACATCCAAAAATCAATGATATGCTTTATCAATAGAACAAAAGAATATAAAAAAATAAAAAGAAACTACATGCTCATCCCAATTATGCAAAAAGTAATTTAGAAAAATACAATACACTTTCATGAGAAAAACACTCAACAAACTAGGAAGAGATGGGTAGTTCCTCAACCTCATAGAGGGTATCTATGAGCTACCTACAACTATCATGATACTTAATGATTAAACACTGGATTCTTTGTCCATAAATTCAGGAAGAAGACAAGAATGTGCCCTCTTATCACTTCTATTTAACACTGTAGTTGAAGTATTGACTAGATAAATTAGGTAAGAAAAAGAGATAAAAACAATCCATTTCAGAAGGGAAGATATAAGATGATCTCTATATGCATATAACATGATACTGTAGACAGAAAATCCTAAGGAAACCAGTAAAACATATTAAAATTAAAAAATCAATTCATCAAGGCCACATGATAGAATTTTAATATACAACATCAATTATATTTCTACACATTTGCAATGAATAATCTAAAAATGAAATTAAGAAAACAATTCCATTTGTAATATCATGAAAAAGGATAAAATACTTAGGAATATATTTAACAAAAAAGTACAAAACTTATACTTTTAAAACTACAAAACACTGTTGTTGAAAGATATTAAGGGATATCTAAAGAAATGGAAAAATACTGCATGGTCATGAATCACAAGACTTAATATTATTAAAATGACAATCTTCTCCAAATTGATTTATATATTCAATGCAATACCTATCAGGTGGCCAGTTGGCTTGCTTGCAGAAACTGACAAACTGATTCTAAAATCCATATGAAATTGTGAGAATACCAGAACAGCCAAACAATTTGGCTAAACAAGGACAATGTAGTAGGACACACACTTTCTGATTTCAAAACTTACTACAAAGCAAAAGTAATCAGAAAAGTATGGTACTGGCATAAGGAAAGGCATATAGATCTATGGATATAATAGAGAATCCAGAAATAAACCATATATTTATGGTCAACTGGTTTTCAACAAGGGTATCAAGATAATTCAATGCAGAAAGAATGGTTGTTTCAACAAATGGTTCCAAGACCACTGGGACAGCCACATTCAAAAGAATGAAGTTAGACCCTTACCTCAAACAATATACAAATATTAACCCAAAATGGATGAAAGACCTAAATGTAAGGACTAAAGCTGTAAGATTCTTAGAAGAAAATAGAGCTAAATCTTCATGACTTCAAATTTGGCAATGGATTCTGAAATATGACATCAAAAACAAGAGCAACAAGATCAACAACAAAAATAAATTACACTCCATTACAATTAACAACTATGCTTCAGAGAATATTATCAAGAGTGGAAAGACAACCCACAGAATGGAAGAAACTATTTGCAAAACCTATATCTGATAAAGTATTGTATCTAGAATATAGATGGAACACTTGCAAATCAATAAGGAAAAGACAGCTTAAAAATGGGTAAAAGTTCTGAATAGACATTTATGCAAATGATATGTAAATAGCCAATAAGGACATGGAAAGAAGCTCAACATCCTGAGGCACCTGATTTGCAGGGAAATGCAAATCAAAACCACAATAGACACCATTTCTACCCACTAGGATCACTGAAATTAAAAAGTCAGATAACAAGTGTTGTTGATAATGTGGAGACAATGGAAACCTCACACACTGCTAGGGAAATATAAAATGGTATGGCTACTTTGGAAAACAGTCTGGCAGTTCCTCAAATGTTTAAACATGGTTACCATGTGACCCAACAGTTCTACTTACAGATATATATATAAACACACCCAGGAAAAACAGAAACATATGTTCAGCCCAAAAAATGTTTATAGCAGCATTATTCATACTAGGCAAAAGGTAGAAGCAACCCGAACATTCATCAACTGATGAATGGATAACCCAAATGTGTTATAGTCATACAATGGAGTATTATTTGGCCAATGAAAGGAATGAAGGATGGATACATGATACAACGTGGGTGAACTAGGAAAACATTATGCTAGGTAGAAGAAGCTAATCATAAAATGCCATATATTACATGATTTCCTTTATATGAAATCTCCAGAAGAGGCAAATCCATGTAGAGACAAAGATTAATGATTAATTACGACTGAGGGGTAGGGTGGATGATAAGGAGTTGATAGCTAAAGGGTAATGAGTTTCTTTTTGAGGTGATATAAATGTTTTAAAATTAACTGGGGTAATGGTTACATGTATTTAGGCATATATTGGAAACCACTGATTTATACACTTTAAATTGGTGAACTGCATGATATATGAATATCTCAATAAAGTTATTACAAATGAAATACATTAATAGAAGAATAAAGTTTAAGATGAGTATAGGTAAATATCCTTTTATTTTTCACTTGATGTAAATTCAAATGTATATAAAGTATTTACATAACAGGTATTGCCTTTTATGATTATGATTACAAGTCTTCTCGGAAGGTAGGCTATAACATAAACTATTACATTTATAAGTTTTTTAATGTTTATTTATTTTTGAGACAATGCGAGAGACAGAGTGCAAGCAGCAGAGGGGCAGACAGAGGGAGACACAGAACCCGAAGCAGGCTCTAGTCTCTGAGCTATCAGCCCTGAGCCCGATGTGGGGCTCGAACTCACAAACCGCGAGATCATGACCTGAGTCGGCTCACGCCCAACCGACTGAGCCACTCAGGCGCCCCTACATTTGTAATTAGATATTAAACCTAAAGATTGTAGATAGAATATATGGTTTTTGTTCTTAGGAGATTTTGATCTTAGGAGATTTAAATGTAGTATGTGGATCACTGATTGCCTTTTAGAATTTAATAACATTCTTTTATAGACTGTAATTGGACTTGATGGCTTACAAATGTGGCAATCCTATATGAAATATGCATTTGAATTATATTTCTAACTGAATTAAAGAAATTCTATTTCAAAAGTCCTGTGCAAATTTAAAAAGTTTTTACCAAAAACAATGTAATAAATATATCACCACAAATTTAACTATAGCTATTTTGAGAAAAATGAACTAAAGTACACTTTTAAGATTGGGTGATTTAGTGATGTGAACAGTAAAGTATAGTCAATTGCTTCAATTTAACTCAGCTTAAGCATTAAAACTAACATTTTAACTGGTACTCTGTTAAATGAAATTTACTTTTATTCTATTTGAAATGCATGTGTGGTTATTAGATATAACCCAGAGATATTAGGTTTATTTGTCCAAGAACATTTAATAAATTTTAAGCAGGAATTTGTGTTCATTTTTAGTGCAACAATTTTTCAGTCTTATTTTCATACTGAAGGATAATTTGGCTATTACAATAATGTATTTAATCCTTATAAAATGGATAGAACTACATATAATGTAAGTTATTAATAATAAATTTCTAGTACAGTTTATAATCACATTACATATTAAACAGCTGTCACGAAAGGATTTAGTGAGTACCTGTCACCTATTAGATCACTAGTTATTAGTAAGTATTAAAGAATTAAGAAAATTGGAATCAAATGGGAGAAGGTATAGACAGAGAACAGTGTTCCTAAAATATGCACTAATATGCCTGCCACATATCCCTTGAGAGACAACAAGAAATTGAGTCAAAATAAAATACTAGAAGCTGAAGAGGTAACTGTGGAAATGAGAGTTTTGAGCTCTGTGTAATTGATCAGCAAAACCAGCCTAGAGCCTATTTTTCATGGGTGGCACGATATACATAGGACCCTCTATACTAGGGAGGTAAGTGCTCCTGGATCCACTGGAGATTTCCTGTTTACCTCTACCCATTTAGGGCCCTCCCGCCCATATATTTCAATATACCCAGAATCACAGGTAGATGAGATTTTAAATCAAGATCTACACCCAGGCAAAAGTCTAGGTTTTATGAGGCCTGAGGCTTTGAAAATTTAGGGACCTTCTTGAAGAGAAAGAATGCAAAATTGTAAATATAAAACTAGGTACAGGGACTAACAAGTGGGGTCAAAAAAGGAAGAATAGTAAAATTTATGTGTCTTTGGAATCATAGTAAATCTGCCTCTGAAATCACTAAATGTTTCAGTAATATTTTGTGGTCAGATTTAATAGTTCTGGTGCCTAGAGGTGAAGTACTTTAAGGGTGACAAGACTAGAATATAATGAATGGCCGCATTTATTAGGTATATCATATAGCACTTGAATTCTTCACATATGTCATCTCATTAAATCTGCATCTCATCGAGAAGAGATAGATGTGATTACTTTTTCCATTTGTGAAGTACTGATGAATACCTGAGTCATGAACAGTGGGAGTAAAGAAGGAAAGAAGAGAAGGAAATAAACTGCAAAAACTGAGAACTAAAAGATAAATTGCAGTATGACCTCAAAAAAGAGAAGTGTCAAGCAGATAGCCAGATATCTAATATAAGACACAGGGTGGATATATGTCCCATCATATGAAAAGATAAAGATTATATGATAAGGAACAAACTCAATGGAGAATAATAATACATTCATTTTGAATCTGAGGGACAAATCTATTTGTATATATATTTGCATACATATATCTAGGTAGGCATGTCATATGCTTCTGAATATCTGAGTTGAAAACAGAAGGAAAATGATAGGAATAGAGATAAATGTTAGTGATGTTAATGGTAGTTTTAACTATGGGAGTGTACAAAATCCCTTACAGGATACATTAAAAGTAATAATAGCCCCAATAGAACAAGTAGGACCTTGAAGACTCCCATATTGATGGAGTAAACAGAAGAACCCACAAAAAGACTAAGCAGAAATCTTGTCAAGGGGATGGAGAAGAAATGCTGGGAACAAGGTTAAAGACTTATGTCAAATGTCTAGACTTCTGAGTACATGCCTAATCATCCAGGTTAAATGTAATAGAGATCCACCAGTAAGATGTAGACTGAGAATGGTCCATTGGCTTTGGTAATTAGAAAGCAACTGCCCATTTTACTACAGTGGTAGAGCAAAAGCCAGATTTGAGAGGTTGAGAACTACTCATGCAAGAATACAAACTGCAAATACAGATCACTCTACTGAAAAGTATGTTTGTCATGGGAAAAGTATGAATTTCTTTAGTTTCTGAAGCCTGAGAAGGTTTGAGGGTCAAAAGTGAAGGAACTG
The DNA here is from genome assembly GCF_016509475.1 of Prionailurus bengalensis. Taxonomy (NCBI): domain Eukaryota; kingdom Metazoa; phylum Chordata; class Mammalia; order Carnivora; family Felidae; genus Prionailurus; species Prionailurus bengalensis. The sequence continues at coordinate 31,919,612 of NC_057361.1, read as the reverse complement.
CTCTCAAAGAAGAAGGAGCTGTGATAAAGGATGGAGAAGAGCCCAAGAGCAGGTTATCTGGGATAAGACAAAGGTCTTGCTACACACAGCAAGGTTGATAGAGTAGAATCCTACTATTTAGAGACTAAGGGGGATGGGCTAAGGGGGTTAAGGAAGAGTATGTGGTCATGTAGCCCTTTCTGCTCTATGACAGAGGTGACAAAGTCATTTGCCCAGTGAAGGTTGGAGATGGATAAGGACTGGAGAAAAGAGGATGCTTGAGAAGACTAAAAACTGTGTGGAAAGACTGTTGTGAGCCATGCTAGAGTCCTTGGGTATGCAAGTAGAAGGATCAATGCCTAGACAGAAATATCTATTGGGAGGATTAAATGAGAAAAACTATGAAACGAACTGTCACAGTGCTTTGCATATTGTTGGTGCTCAACAAATACTAGACCTAGACCTACTCCAGTCTACCAACACAAAAGTGTCACAGGATCTCTGACACCTATGAAGTGGGACAACACATGATGTTCCTTCCATGGGAAAATGTTGTCATATATGTACATCTGTAGAGATGGATTCACCCACTTATATGCATATGCACTCTCTCTACAGCTTTCTTTCATTCCGTTGAAAGCATTATAATGTTAAATGGTAGGATGGGAAAAATAATACCTTTCTAAATGATGGGGCTAAAATAAATATGGATTTAAGTAGATTATTTTAAATAATTTCAGTAATAGCTATTATTAATCAGAAATATGGACTTTTCATTAGGAATTTCAAAAAAGTAAAAACTGATAGGAAACATTGATATGAATGGGTTGAAGACAGCCACTTTTAATACCTCAAAACTAGTTCCAGGGGGTGTTGGGTGGGCTCAGTCAGTTAAGCGGCCAACTTCAGCTCATGTCGCAATCTCGCAGTTCATGAGTTCAAGCCCTGCATGGGGCTCTGTGCTGACAGCACAGAGCCTGCAGCCTGCTTTGGATTCTGTGTCTCCCTCTCTCTCTGACACTCCCCCCGCACATACTCTGTCTCTCTCTCTTTCTCAAAAAAAAAAAACCCATAAAACATTAAAAAAAAAAAACTCATTCCTTTTGATGACTTTAGAACTTTAAGAGATTATAAAAATGACCCTACTTGTACCTCTTTCCTGCAATTAGCAGGGACACTGGGCTATTGCTACTTCTCCAGATAAATGCTTGTCATTTCCTTCTTTCTCCATGCCACCCATAAAAAACAAGATTTAGGGGTGCCTGGCTGGCTCAGTCTGTAGAGCATGTGACTCTTGATCTCAGGGTTGTGAGTTCAAGCCCCATGTTGGGTGCAGAGACTACTTAAAAAAAATAAAATATTTTTAAAAACAAGATTTGTTTCTATATTACTGTATTTATTACTAGGAATTTTATGGTTTGTTTTCTTCAAAGTGGCTTATATCCCAAAGATTAGATTTTTATATGCTTAACTCTACTATTCTTTGTCCCAAATTCTAATAGAATATTATTTATTAAACTTAAAAAACATCTGTTTTTTCCTTTTCATTAATCAAGTCCACCGCTTAACAATAGAATGTACACTGTTCAGGCTATGTATTTTATTCAATCTGCTACTATCCTGAGTTAGAATATTCTGTTTTTGTAAACTTAATTTATTTAAATGTATGCTGAAGGTTGCTGAAACAGAAACCTGGGCTACAAGCTCTACAAAGCAAACTGCCTAGAAAATCAAGTTAGACAGGAACCACAATATGCAAATTACATTTTAAAACTTTTCTGCATGATCTTTTAAAAAATTTACAGTTCTATTTTTCTTAATTCTCACAATATCTTCTTACTCAAATACACAGTTAACAATTACATGAGAGAAATATATTAGCCTTTGAAAATTATCTAAGTGAAAGATTTTTAAATATAGATAACTTCATACTTATTTATAATTAAACAGCATTTTAATATGCCAATTTTCATCATTTTTCCCAAAGGAATTGATGCTCAACAGTGTTGAGTGAATGGCTGAATAAGTGAATTGTTTGGGCTGGGAATCCTAGCTGGGCTTATAATACACAGTTTTATCCAGTTATCTCAAAGGGGGTAAAAAATTATCCTAATAAATTCTCCACTTAAAAATTTAATAGCACAGGGGCACCTGGGTGGCTCATTTGGTTAAGCGTCTGATTCTTGATTTCAGTTCAGGTCATGATCTCAAGGTTAGTGAGTTCGAGATCCACATCAGGCTCTGCACTGACAACACAGAGCGTGCTTGGGATTCTTGCTCTCTACCTCTGTCTCTCTCTCTCTAAAAATAAATGAGCACTTAAAAATATTTAATAGTACATTGAAAAGATTAAAAAGACAAAAATTTCACTTAAGAGCTGTCACCAGCTTGACAGCTAATAAGTCAAACATGCCCTCACAGTTATTGCATAAACTCAAGCTTTTCTGTTTATTTTTTATTATTTTGAATGTTTAGATGGGGCACATACTCTCCAGTCTATGGTAGGCTCCATCATCCCTCTTGTCTGAGACAAGACCTAATTAATAAATCCTTGTTATCTGCTTGGCCACTTAGCATTTGAATCTGGGATCTTAGATCTCCTAGGAAGGCAAAATGAACAGATGATCTTGTGACATTATGATGTGTAACCACCTTTTGGATTTAGAAACATTTTATAGTTAACACAAAGCCACAGGAGGGGTGCCTGGGTGGCTCAGTTGTTTAAGTGTCTGACTTTGGCTCAGGTCATGATCTCATGGTTCGTGGGTTCGAGCCCCACATTGGGCTCTGCACTGACAGTGAGGAGCCTACTTGGGATTCTCTCTCTCTCTCTCTCTCTCTCTCTCTCTCTCTCTCTCTGCCCCTGCCCCATCTGTGTGTACTCACTCTCTAAATAAATAAATAAACTTAAAAAAAAAAGCCACAGGAAAGGAAAAAAGGAAAATTTAACAAAACAAAACCTAAGTTAGCAACAATATAAAGTAGAATCCATGACACTGGAGTTATGATACATTGTAGGAATAGCCCTAGTAAAGAAATTATAATCCTATTATTATCTACCAGCTTGGAAAGAAGTGAAAAGAAACCTAATTTTGGATAGTTTAAGTTGCTTAGTCACACTGTTTACATCTTATTGCTTGCATTTAATAATGTAAATTTATTAATAGTCTATTAAATCTGGGTTGGTCCTTCATAATTAGAATAACAGAATAAAAGGGGATCAGGAGACCAAGAGTAAGTATTCAACTACTAAACGTCCTAGTCCAGATCAAAGATAAATTACTCATAAATAACACCTGTTCTCCTGATATGCCTTTGCTACCAATATCTCTCCTATCCTTAAAAGCTAACCTGAACCTTGACTCCAGCACAACTGCTACAACCTAGTACACTGTCAGAGCAAGAGCTCGCCTTTCTCAAAGTGTACTTAGCTATCTGTATCGGACAACCACCCCTTAACAAAGAGTAACAACAGGTCTACAGATTTCAGTATCAGCAATTTAGCACTTCAGTACATAACTTAGATTACTGTATTAGAGTAAGTTGGTTATTTATAATGCAAAATATTCAATACCATATATATACAATGAACCATCTCTTCAATTATATTATGAACATCCTATTAGTAGAGATAATCTCTAAATTTTAGTCTTTCACAGCTCCTGGGACAGAACAAAATATTGTAGTCCCCATGGTACTGATTACCTGTTTTATTTGCAGGTTGAATTCCTTGAGGCTGAGTCAATTTAGTTTGAGTTTCTGGAATCTGAGGAATGTAGATTTTCTTGGGGATATCAAAATGTTCTGGAAGGCTCAGTTCTGCTGTGTATGAAATAGACTTAGGCTTCTTCAACTTTGAGGTAGTAAAGAGAACACAAGTCTGCAAATAAACAATCATTGGAATGTAATTCTCTTAGCCTTTACCTCCAAAACACACACAAAAAAGCATTTTATACTTAGACCCCTTATTTGTGAAAAAAAAAAAAATCCACCAACGGATTAATTAGTTCTTTTCTTTAGACATAGTATTATTTAAATGGTGGAAGAGAACACTAACATGTTTTATACAATCAATGGAATCATCCTTTATTAAGACATGCTCAATGCCCCTTGCTGTAATCCTTTCCGTATTGAATTCGTTGCTACGGGGAAAAACCAATTCCACTGGTGAATGGCATTGAAAAAGTACTTTCTTCCTTGAGTTGATCCCTGTGCTGCTTAAAATCTAACCCATCAGTTCTAGTTCTTATGAGAACTACAGTTAGGGGTGCCTGGGTGACTCAGTTGGTTGAGGGTCTGACTCTTGATTCTGGCTCATGGTTGTGAGATCCTGACCCCTGTTGGGCTCCCTGCTGGGTGTGGGGCCTGCTTGGGGTTCTCCCTCTCCCACTTCTTCTGCCCCTCCCCTGCTCATTCTCTCTCTCTCTCTCTCTCTCTCTCAAGAAAAAAAAAAGAAAGAAAAAAAACATGATCCCCTCTCTTTTGCTAATGACAATTTTGTAAGTATATGTGCATGTACATATACATATATGTATATTAGGTCCTGCCCCTCCACAGACACCCAAACCTACCTTTTTTTCTTTCTCCCTCTCCCATTCCAAACATACATTTTACACAGGTTTGATATTTTTAGTCCCTTCAGCCACTTCTTATATAATGGGGGTGACAACAACTCACCATCATGCATATGATCCTCAAAACACAATCTAGTTCAATACTGTCCTTCCTAAAATGGAACAATGAAGAGAAAGCTGGCTCTCTAGGTGTGAACCAAGCAATGCAAAGCACAGAGGTAGGTGATCATTTATTTTTATTTGGATGCTCTACTGCTAACATAGCACAACCCAATGGTTAGACCATGCACACTTAAAGGCAGAGTAACCTGCATTTATAACCCAACTCTAAATAAGTTTGGTCAGGCTATAACCAAAGCCACAAAGCCCTCATTTGTAAAATATGGGCAATAAAAGTACACACTGCCTATCCCTGGTGTGAATATTTAAAATGAAAACAAAATCCAGGTCCTTGGAACATATTTTGGGTACTCAGTAAATGTTTGCTATTAGTATCATCACTGTCATCATCATTATCATGATCCTGGTCAGAGTATCATTACTCAACAAAAATAAATGTTAGTGCCATCAGCAATCTTCTTCATTCACCGGGTTTGTTATCTATAAACTCCACAGGAATTTTTTTTTTTCTACAAAGTGACATTTTTCAACTACTTTACTTTGGAAACTAAAATCACGTCAATTAAAAAACAAATTAATTCATTTACATTTATCATTGTTGGTGTTTGGTTCATTTTTCGAGTCACTGTGAACAAATTATTCACATCAGAAATTAGCTCTTTAATCTAAATGTATATCATCTGCCTTCTATATCTTTAAGTCACTGAGTAATGGTATATTGACATAGACTCTCTTCTTGGCCAAACTCTAGTCAGAGTCCTCCAAGCCCTTTACTCAGTAGGCCTCAACCTTGGCCTACAATAACTGCAGACTTTCAGTACAAATGATTTTTTTCTGCCTATCCCCTTCCCTCCCACACGCGCATGCGTGCGCGCACGTACACACACACACACACACACACACACACACACACGTAGACTTGAACAAGCACTGACATAGTTTCTAACAATTCAAGGCCATAACCCTTGGATGATCCCACTTCCCCTTAAACTGCCTACCTCGGGCGCCTGGGTGGCTCAGTCGGTTAAGCGTCCGACTTCGGCTCAGGTCATGATCTCACGGTCCGTGAGTTCGAGCCCTGCATCGGGCTCTGTGCTGACAGCTCAGAGCCTGGAGCCTGCTTCAGATTCTGTGTCTCCCTCTCTCTCTGACCCTCCCCTGTTCATGCTCTGTCTCTCTCTGTCTCAAAAATAAATAAACATTAAAAAAATAAAATTAAAAAAAAAACTGCCTACCTGAAGGAGCTCAATGCTGCCACCAGAATATACTGTTTGTTCCAGCCAAAACCTGGTGATAGGTAGATATACCCTGAACCCCCTTTAGAACAGTTACTTTAAAAAGCTGGCTATTATAAATCCTTTCTTCCTCCTCCACCCATTGCACTGTCTCCATTTTTCTCTCTCCTTTTTGAGATAAGTTTTCTACCACCTAGAACTGTCTTTTCAAGGTCCTCAGAATGCAATCAAGGAAACAGTAATCGCAGCCAGGTAGGTACCTCATTCTAATTTGTACCACTGTCTCCAGTTATAAAGATCCTAGAAGTTCATTTCTCCTGCAGATAAGCATCAATGAACAAATCCAGATCACAGTGACCAACCCCCTCCCACTTATAAATGTCCACTTCCCTGACTCTGCTCATTATTATTAAGTTCCCAGCTTCCTTCGTTAGTTTCTCACCCTCCCTTTAAAACTCTCAGTTTCTTCTGTACAAATTTAAGTTCAGTTCATGCTGGATCCTTCTCCCTGTTTCAACAGTTAATGAATAAAGTCTCTCCTTACTGCTGTAACTAGTATCTAGCTTTGTTTATCTTTGACAGTATCAATAGGATTACTTCATGATTATAGTGCACTTAAATTATACAAATACAAAAACCATTGCCTTTACCTTTCTGAATTCTCACCAAGCAGATCTTTTAGATTTCCTTTTTTTTAAATGATTATTTATTTTGAGAGAGAGGGAGAGAAAGAGAAAGAGAGAGAGCACACAAGCGGGGAAGGGGCAGAGAGAGAGAGAGAATTCCAAGCAGGCTCCACAGAGCCTGACATGGGGCTCAATCCCATGAAGCATGAGATCATGACCTGAACTGAAATCAAGAGTCAGACACTCAACTGACTGAGCCACCCAGATACCCAGATTTCCTTTTTTAAACATATTATTAAATTCTAAATTTCAATGATTTTTTTCTACCATTTATCCCAGGGTATATGGCATGGCTTTTAAAACATGAACTTGAGAAAATACAAGGAAACTACCCTGTAAGTTTTCTTTCCAGTGTCTCTGAATATATCATTAGAGTTGATTTAGTAATGACCAATAGAATATGAATTCAATAAACGAATGCTAAGTGGTGAAGTGGCAGAAATTCATGGTTCTGACAAAAGATCCTGTCTCTCACAGTATATAAAGTAGATATATCAATTTGCTATTACTTCATAAATATTTCAAAAATTCAAATTCCACATGGTTGTATACCAAAAAAAAATTAGATATGCCACTTTTCTTTGGTAGAAAAGGAATTACATTTATTCAATTAGATTTAGTTCTAAACAGATTTATACCAAGATTGATTTTAGATTTTGTTATGCGATTATTTTATGCTATAACAGTGCATTCTAGACTTTTATTTCATTAGTCAATTTCATTGACTAATGAAGTGAATATATCATTTGGACACTATACAGGGGAAGGAAAAGAGTAATGGACTAGGGGGTAAAAACCTGGGTTCATTTCTATTCCGTCACAAATCACTGGTGTGACCTTAGGTTACCATCTTACTACTTCAGATGTTTGGTTTGCAGGTCTGTAAGAGGTTGGACTACGTGTCTCTGAGTGTCTTGATTTCTTTTCTCAGCTTTAAAATACAACAATGTCTCTACCATGATCTGGGCTGTAATTGCTACCCTGTCAGTGAGGGCAACATAAGTCTTTTCTTTTTTTTTTTTTTTTTTTGTTTATGCCTCAGTCATTTCTTTTTTTGTATTAAAGAGGAACTCTACCTCCTTTATGTTTCTCCATGGGGTCACTGAAATAATTTGCAAAGTGCACATAAAAGCATGTTGGAAAAAAGGTGTGAAACACTATAAAAGGAGAGAGTCTTTTTAAAATTAATCTTGTTTACTGTTCCGCTGTAAAAATTATTAGCATTATTATGGTTCAAGAGTGCACTGATAATTGCACTTGAAAAGAACCCTTTATGATTAGATGTGGATGAACAGAATAAGATGCATCTGTGAGTTCTGATTTGCCGCAGCTGGTTTTCTTAAACTGGCACATTCAACCCTTCTCTACTTATTTTGTGCATCTGGTAAGTTTTGGCTGAAATCAAAGATGTGTGATATTCACAGAATTCAAAGAAAATAGTAATCTTCAGGTAAAAAAAAACTTTTAATTTTTAAATTTAGAGGCTATTTAAAACATTTCAATTTTAATTTTAAAAAAGGCAAGGGTTTTTCATAAATTATCATTATGTTGTTGTTATTTCCAGCAACCAATTGGGAGACGTACACACACACAGATGCCTATCCTGCAAATGTGGTTAAGTAGACAAGGGTAAGTACACAAGATGGCTCAGACTGTGAAAAATCAGTCTATGAGGCAACCTGGATAGATATGAAAACCTCAGGTTTAAAACGTTATTTGTTTGTTCAAGCACATATTCAATTCAATTAAACAATGGCAGAGCATGTCTCATGCACACGACAATTAGGGGTAAATAAAAACACATCATAACGATTTTTAGATTTCTAGGAATCCACAATCCTAGAGAAACAGGTAAATATAAAAATATATACTATACAAAACATAATTTGACAAATACAATAATAAACACAAAATGTCTGCTGGATTACAGAGATGACTAAAAGAAGAGGGAGAAAAATAGAAACTATATACATGCATAAATAGTAGAAAGGGGATCCACCGACAAAATCCATCTCCCTCCAGCATTTCTCATTTAAATAAAATGTGTTCTTAAGAGGTAAGAATGCTGAAAATAAATTTAAAAGGAAAGAGAGAGTGAGAGAACACACTGTGATAGGGTTAAAATTTGAAATGGCCACATATCAAGCATTTCTATTGTAATACTGTACTGCAAGTTGAACAAAACCTTCCCAAATTCACTGCTCTTTCACAGAAGTAAGCATGTTGGTATGAGCTAAAATAGAGCCAACAGCTTCGTGAATGGAGTCCGTAAATGGGTCAGTCCAGAGGGTGTGAGAATCTCAGGCCTTGATATTTTTGAGCTAATCAGAACTTAAAAAAGTTCAGGTCAACCCTAAAATACCATCAGTAAATGTTGGAGATCTGTGCTTATGCCGTACTGATTCTAGCATTCTGACAAATAAAAAAAGAAATCCTACAATGCCAAGTATTTTGTTGTAATATATGCAAATGAAGGTAATTCTCAAGCAAGGATGAAAACATTTACCATTTATTCCTTCACTGATGGAAGATTTAGTGACTACCTTTGGCACAGCACACTTTTTGAGGCACTGGTGATATGAGAGTTAACTAAACAAATGTCTTTGCACAAATTCCCTTGCTGGAGATAGACAATGAGTAAACAAATAAATATATTAATGTCAGGTGATAAATGCTATCTATAGAGAAAACTGAAGGAAATGTGGTATTTGGAAAGTGCCTGGTCGATGTAAGCAATACTTTTAAAAAAATACAAAATAATTTTTTAAAAAATACAAGCATAATCTCATAATACAAGCATAATTCTAGCAGGCCTGAAGTAATTGAGGGAAGTAGCCTGTAATGTCTAGGGAAATTAAACCTCAGAAGTGCAGGGGGCATGGGGAGCATGCCTTGGGCATTTGAACATCAGCAAGGAGGCCTGTGCTGAGGGAGTGACATGAATGAATGGGCTCCAGTAGAGGTGAGATCAGGGAAGAGGCGGGACTGTCCGGGAGGGTCTTGAGGACCATGCTAAGGATGTTGGGTATTATTCTGAATGAGTTGGAGAGCCAACAGAGGAATGGGTGCAGCAGAACAATGTGATCTGGTTTACATTTTTAAAGAATCGCTTTGTTGCCTCTGTGGAGGTTCGACTGTACCGAACTCCATTTATAAATAGAGTTCAAGATAGAATAACAGAGTCCACAGTAACAGTAATAATAACAAGAACAACAATGCCATACATAGAGCACTTTATATAATAGGTAATGTGGTAAGCATTTTATGTGATTGTCTCACTTAGCTTCCGTCAATTACCACTATCTTCAGATTAAAAGTACAAAAATTGAAGATTGATTTTTAAGGAATCAGCCCACAGTTACACAGGTAGACAGTGTCAGAGTCTGGATTCTCAGCCTGGTAGTCTGACCGCAGGGATGACCCTCTCTGGATGCACAGAATATCCTGGACAACTTGCAGAACATGTTCCTCCCCACCCTGCCTTCCCTTACTTTAAGTTCTTCAGGGCATTCTAATGTGTAGTCAGAACAGAGGACAACTGGGAATGAAGCAATTACACCGTAATGCCTAAAATTACTAGTATGCAAAGTCACCAGTAATCTAGTTATTACTACTAAAATCAGCACTTGGGGCGCCTGGGTGGCGCAGTCGGTTAAGCGTCCGACTTCAGCCAGGTCACGATCTTGCGGTCTGTGAGTTAGAGCCCCGCGTCGGGCTCTGGGCTGATGGCTCAGAGCCTGGAGCCTGTTTCTGATTCTGTTGTCTCCCTCTCTCTCTGCCCCTCCCCCGTTCATGCTCTGTCTCTCTCTGTCCCAAAAATAAATAAACGTTGAAAAAAAAATTTTTTAAATCAGCACTCATGCTAACATTAATAGAACACTTTGTTTCAGATTTATTTAATGTGGTTAAAAAAAAAAAAAAAGCTACCGAGCCATCCTTCTGGGGAAAACCAGCATTCATCATTTCTCTATGTCAAAATGTTATGATTAACAACTCTGTATATTTTTAAAAGGAGAAAAAAGTGCATCATCTGTCCTCCATTCTCACCTCAATCTTTGTCAGCCCCAGGAGGGCGATGGCCACGCGAACACTACTGCTCTCCAGAGTGCCTGTGATCAACCGTCGCTCATACTCTATATCCGACATCTGCTGCTGTGCTGCAAAAGCCAAGGCCTTCTCCTTGGCTTCATTAGTCAGTGGCAACTTAAGGTCCACATCCAAGACCTGACGGAGCTCACATTTCAAATACAGAACAGGACTGTCCTTACTTAACACTAGGGGAAGCAAAAACATGTAATGCTTCAATGATCACTTATGCTCTTGACCATGCTATTCAGGATGGACTTGGAAGGTTGGAAATATAAAACTGCAGGTGTGACCTTCATTAACTAGAGTAACACAGGTAACTCATTTTGAGTAGTCCTAATTCAGTAATTCAAGAGTAAGTCTTCAGGAATCAAAGATATTTTGCTGGTATCTCTAAAAAGAATGCTCAAAAGAACTCAAAGGGTTCTTTCATAGAAATACCAGCATGTTCAAACATGAAGCGATCATTGTGCTATCAGTGATTGGAAGCTAAGGGAAGTAGAAATAAATGTAAAGACATCTGTCAGAGACTGGCAAAAACTGTCTTTTTCTTCCGCTAACAACCTTACACTTTAGAATGGAGGGTACAAATTCAGGGTGCCAGTTCAGGTAATATATTACAATATATACAATTTGGGAGTACAGTGATTTCCAAACTATTCAGGAAACTGAAAATTTGGTGAGTAAATACTTCGAATGCCAAATTTCAATATTTATCCAAAGAATGAAAAAATAAGGATTTAAAAAAAATCACCACTGACATTCATTGTTAAACTGGTGCTCTATTCCATGGATGTTGACATAATAAAGTTAAAAGGAATCCTTTTAAAACCTAATTATTTCTGGAAAAACTTGCTAGGAGTATGCTTGGATGACTATATGAGGAACAGTCCCATCCCTTGACATTTTAAATGAAATAAAACACACGTATACTCTACCTTCCTCTGGAGAACTGCTGTAGTCAAGTGGAGTTGAGGAATTCGTTGGGTGGAAGCTGGAAGGCAATGGGATCGTACCTTTTCCTTCCACAACATAAATTAATTCTCCAATCTAAAATACAACCACACAGTGATATTAAATTCCAAAAGCTCAGAAAAAATTAGGAAAAATCTTTCTGCTGTGAGAAAAATCTGTATACTATAAAAACATCCATGCATTGTGCATTGCTAAGCAACGTAAGCCCTAAATGAGGGGCGAGAGGTAAGGCTTAAATATTAGTCCTCCCACAGTGTGGGGGAAACTTTGTATGCACCCAGAGCAGCGAGGAGGATGAAGAAGGCACCAGGATAGCACTGACAGCAGTTGATCTTTGTAGCTGTGAATATCCTTGGCAGACTGCTAGCTTAAATCACATAAACAATCAAGGAAGAAAGAAATATTTTTTCCTTCATTCTGTAATTTATTGTTGGAGGGGAGTGATATCACTTCTGCAGGATGTCTGAGTCCCCAAGTGTCTATATTTTAAAGTGCAAGCTTTCAAAAGGAGCGTATGAGGGTGTGCAGACCTTTTAGAGTAATTAGGCAAGAAATGCAGAAGACTAAACAGAGAGAGTGAAAATAAAAGTGGGGTCAGTGCAGGGGCAGCAACATAATATAAGCAAAGATCTATAAAGACGGACAGGCTTGGTTTCAACTCTGGTACTGTCACTTACTAGCTACTAAGCCTCAGGCAAGTTTGCCACATCTCTGACTTTCAGTCTCGGCCTCTGTGAAATGGGATGATTAAAAAGAAAAAAAAAAACAGTATATTTTAGAAATCTAGAGATTAAAAGAAAAGGAAGAGGAGACAGGGAGTCTCAAGAGACATCATACAATCCTAGTGGATGAATATTATTTAGATCTTGATTCTGAAGGGAAGCAGAAAATGTCACGCCAGAATGTGTTGCTTTGGTATATTGATAATTTTGAGTTGTAGGCACTTGAAAGATATCAAATGCAAAGAGAGGCTTTCTTTGAACTCGCCTTATCTGCATAAAGACAGATCCTCCAAAAGAAATTCAAGTATCATAAATTCCCTTCCTAAGAGTTTCATCAACCAAGGATTAACTCTTATCAGAAGAAGAGACTAGAAGTTGACACTGTACAGTGACAACCTGTCACAAAGTATCATGTCTCCCATCTATTCTTCTAAGGGCCCATTCATCTTTCCTAAAAATCATTTACTCCCCTCTAAGTGGCCAACATCCCTTCTCCCCTTTCCCTATTTAGATGGTATTTAAGCCTGAATTCTAAGCCACCTTGAGGGGTCATTCATTTTTCCTTGGGTATCTCTCATGAATACAGGAGGTATACATGTTAATGTCTATTTTTTTCTTGTTAATCTATCTTTTATTATAAGAGTCTCAGGCAATAATTCAGAAGGGCGGAAGAAAAATTATTTTTCCTCCCCTACAGTTCAAACAAAGACAAAGAAAGTGACAGAAAAAATGTACAATCATGAGACAATCAGGGAAATATGAACAATGCCTTGTGGTTGGATGTTAAGAAAAAAATTTACAATATATTTAGTAATAATGGTATCATGGTTATGTCAAAAAACCAAAATCTTTTTGTTATAGAGACACTTTCTGAATTATTTGTGAATAAAATTATGTGATAATTGGGATTTGGGTCATTATAACAATGTAACGTGTTAGGTCCTGCACTGTTGAAGATGAGAGAAAGGTACAGGGGGATTTATTGCAGTTTTATTTCTACAATTGTATTTTATATTTTCCATAATAAAGGCTTTAAAAAAATGCTTACATCTTAAGAAATAGAATGATAGTAAAGATGTGGTAAGGACTCAATGAGGTAACACATATCAGGAATCTAACCCTTTGAGATCACTCTAAATGGAAAGGAACCATTCTTTGAGGGCATAGCTTCCCAAACTTTCATGACATATAAATCACCTGTGAAAATGCAGGTCTGACTCTAGAGATCTGGAGTGGGGTCCAGACCTGACAGGATCAATGAAAATGAGCACTGGCAAATTTAGGGCTAAGCCATACAATGCAGAAGAACCTTCTACCAGAATGGCTTTACAACAGGCATGCAACTAACTATGAACAAAGCAAAAGAAAACAAACTTAGCTTCCAAGCTGGGACTTGTCACTGGTCTGAACTACCCTACAATCTTAAAACAATATTAACTGTATGTCTGAGAGACTACTCCAGAGAGAGCGTACATAAATGATATAAAAGAAAACTGATCACGTAATAAAAATACATATTCCAAAATATTGTAAATATCCTAGATAACAAGAGAAATGGCAAACACTGAAAGTGAATCTGGAAACAATATAAGAATAAACCATTTCTGGTTGTGAGGTCAATTTATTTACAGCTTCATTATCCTTCCCCAATTGGGATTTGTTTATAATAAATTAACTATAATTTACTTTCATGTGATAATGTTCCATAGAATTTTATTAATTATGACCCATAATTATCTTCACTTCATGCTGAAAAAAGAAATATGGAAAACTTTGAATGTTTTAAATTGTTTAGCATTTAAATCCATGCACTCCTGGTAATAAACAGTACATTATATGAAATTTTCATAGAGTAATATTTCCTAAGCAACCTTGTACTTTGCAAATATAAATCTAACCTAGCCATCTGAAATGGGTTTTCTGTGTATGCATGTTTTATTCCAAACACAAGTGAGTGGTCAATACTACTGATGAAATTTTCAATGATAATTCAAGTACAAAGGTTCAATAGCGACCAGAAAAAACAATGTATTCAGTTTTCACTTTTATTTTACTTTTTTCTCATTTTTATTTTTATCTAAAAAAATCAGTTGTTTTACCCAAAATATAGTATTCATAAGAAATTAGACTCGGTGAGTATAAAGTTATCAGAATTACATGTTTTCTTAAATGTGTGCCTGAATGAAACCTGGTCTCTAGCTGCAGAAAATAACTACCAACTCATGGGTGTTGATCCAAAAGGAGCAAAGTGCTATTTGCTAGAATATTTCCCTTAAATAGAAATGACAGGGGCACCTGGGTGGCTCAGTAGGTTGAGCATCTGACGTCAGCTCAGGTCATGATCTCATGGTTCAAGGGTTCAAGTCCGGCTTCAGGCTCTGTGCTGACAGCTCAGAGCCTGAAGCCTGCTTCAGATTCTGTGTCTCCTCTGTCTCTACCCTTCCCCAATTCGCGTTCTGTCTCTCTCTCTCTCTCTCTCTCTCTCAAAAATAAACATTAAAGAAAAAAATGATAAAAAGCCTCCTAGCCATGAAATATCAGTAACTAAAACTCTGTTCAATTCCATTTAATGCCACATCTTATTCAGACGATACATTATCATTTCTCAAAAACTATTTTGTCTAACTTGTTCACTTTCAGTGTTCTTTTTTATTAAAAAGTAACTTAATATAATTGAAAATAATGCCTGTGTCAGAAAATTGTTCAGGAAAATCAACTGCGGTATCGTCTAATTATTTCACTCTACTCTTCTGGCAATAAAATCAGACCAGGAAAGGAATACAAATGCAATAAACAACTCCTTTAAAGTGGAGAAGCCCTTTACATTCCAAGTCTGGAGGCTGTGACAAGGGAAATGAAATGATCTGACACATAACAGACACGTATCAATGTGAGTTATTCTAGGAGTCTATTAAATTTCCTTTCTGCCCTTAATTTCATATTTACAGTCAGGATGTTTACTTAGATTTTTATTATATTTTCCAGAAGGATGCCAAAGCCCATTGTCCACTGTGAGAAACCCTCACAAAAGACATTTTGTTCTTCTTGTGTATCTAGTTAAATGTAGTCCTCAAATAACACAGTTGCATGCAAATTTACAAGACCAGCTGTTAATGACCTAGAAATGAGGAACACAAACAATGAATTGGCAGAAAAGTTTTAATCCCAGCTCTGCTACTAATTAGCTGGGTAACCTTGGACATGTCATGGGTGCCCTCCAGACCCAAACAACCTTAATCTTTAGAGAAAAAATAAAAAGCATTTTATACAGAAAACCCCCATGTTGTTTCACAGGTCTTAAAATTCTACTTATTCTCCAATCTTGGGCCTAGATTTTGCTAGGTTTTATAATTTGTTTGAACTGGCTGAACAATGTTATATTATTTTGATGACTAAACAGGCACATGAGAACTAAGTTAAAACTCTAAAATGTTAGATTCATACACTAGAGAACATTTATCATTGTAGGTGGCTCTTTGACATTACCATAATTATAATGTGAAACTGACCAGTAAGAATAATCACTGTTCTTTTAAATTCTATTCTTCATAGAATGATTGTTCTAGGAGACTCAGTAAGGGTAAAAAGAAAATGTATAAAGAGATCTGTATGCTTGCACTAAAAAGCACAACTTTTTTTTTTTTTTTCAACGTTTATTTATTTTTTGGGACAGAGAGAGACAGAGCATGAACGGGAGAGGGGCAGAGAGAGAGGGAGACACAGAATCGGAAGCAGGCTCCAGGCTCTGAGCCATCAGCCCAGAGCCCGACGCGGGGCTCGAACTCAGGGACCGCGAGATCGTGACCTGGCTGAAGTCGGACGCTTAACCGACTGCGCCACCCAGGCGCCCCTAAAAAGCACAACTTTCTTAAAACAATTTCAACACAGTCTTAATTGTATGCTTGAGTGATTATTTCCGACATTTTGAGAAAGCAACATATATTTACATGGCACAAAATATGAATTGTTTAATAAAAATATATGGTATATTGTACAAAAACATCTTGTCAAATAATAGGAAGCTGGGCCTAGACTCTAGAAATTATGGAAGCAATGGGATTGACAATCACTCTGTCTTTATCACTGTCTTTCTCAGAATAGTTTCTATTGCTGTTCATTTATTTGCTATCAATTGTTCTGTAAGTAAATGAAAATTTGCTTCCCTTCAACTGCGAACATCATGCAAACTGTCATTAAGATTAATCTTTTTTAATATTAAAAAATTTTTTTAATTTTATTTTAGAGAGAGAGAGTGTGTGTGTGTGTGTGAGAGAGAGAGAGAGTGGGGTCTCAAGAGAGGCGGGGGGGGGGGGCGAGAGAGAGAGAAAGAAAGTGAGAGAGAATCCTAAGCAGGCTCCAGGCCCAGCCCAGAGCCTGACATGGGGCTCAATCTCATGACCCTGGGAACATGACCTGAGACAAAACCAAGATTTGGACACTCAACCCAGGTACCCCAATATTGATCTTGATATCATCACCTTTGCAGTTCTTTCTTGTCCCCTTGCTCCTTCCCCCAAATCCAACATCATCACCTCTTCTTTCACCATTGCTTTTTCACATCCTTCTGTCTTTATTGCTAGTATGCAAAAAGCAGAAGGCAAGAGAGAACAGAGATATGTGGAGTGGTGTCATAGATTACAAGAGTCTCTGAACCAGTCCCTTGATCTCCAGTCTCTTTCTCCAACTCTTAATCTACTCTTTGTTTTCGCTCCAGAGATGCTTTCTAAAACAAAGATGAAATCAGGTCATGCCTCTGCTCATTACCTTCCTGCTTTCAATAACAGTGATTGTAACAATATAATTGAGTTATTCAACTAAAATTTCACTATCTTCCTCATTTTCTTCTCATGTTTTTCTTCAAAAAGGCTGCAGGGCTGGGGTGCCTGGGTGGCTCAGTCCGTTAAGTGTCTGACTTTGGCTTGGGTCTTGATTTCATGGTTTGTGGGTTTGAGTCCCACGTGCTGACAGTGTAGAGCCTGGAGCCTGCTTCGGATTCTGAGTCTCCCTCTCTTCGCTCCTCTCCAGCTCATGCTTGTGCTCTCTCTCTCTCTCTCTCTCAAAAATAAATAAACATTAAAAAATTAAAAAAAAAAAGACAAAGGCTGCAGGGTTAATTGCAGGATGATGGTCTCACAGAAAGGAGGATGGGTCAAGTGGGAGAAGGCTTTGCTGCATGGAGGGGGCTCAAACTAGTGTAGTTTTGTGAACATTTACCACAATGATCTAGAGTTTAAAGTTCACTTAACCTGCCTCCAAAATGTCAGCAGGCATCATAAGATAAGTAAATGTTTCATAGTGTTTATGGCCCAGATGGGATTTCAATTTCTCTCTGCTTCCCTGGTAAAAAACTCAGGGGTATGGGGAGGAGTGTAGTTAGCAAAACAACAGCAACAACAAAAAATGCAGTTGTAGGGGCATCTGGGTGGCTCAGCTGGTTAAGTGGCCGACTCTTGATTTTGGCTCAGGTCATGAATTCCTGGTTTGTGGGTTCGAGCCCCACATTGGGCTCTGTGCTGACAGCATAGAGCCTGCTTGGGATTTTCTCCGTCCCTCTCTCTCTGCCCCTCCCCACTTGCTCTCTCTCTCTCCCTCTCAAAATGAATAAATAAACTCCAAAAAAGGGGCACCTGGGTGGCTCAATCAGTTAAGCAGTAGACTCTTGATGTTAATTCAGGTTATGATCTCATGGTTTGTGGGTTCAAGACCTGTGTCTGGCTCTGTGCAGACAGCTCAGAACCTGGAGCCTGCTTCAGATTATGTGTCTTTCTGCCCCCTCTGCCTCTCCCCTCTGACTCTTTCTCTCAAAAATAAATCAACATTAAAAAAATTTATAAACTTTAAAAAATGCAGTTGTAACAAACTGAATAAAAAATCAAAAGGTGAATGAAATGTGGCTTGCCTTTAAAAATCATAGAAAAGTGGGGTGCCTGGGTGTCTCGGTTGGTTAAGCATACAACTTTGGCTCAGGTCATGATCTCACAGTTCAGGAGTTTAAGCCCCACGTTGGGATCTGTGCTGACAGCTCAGAGCTGGAGCCTGCTTTAGATTTTGTGTCTCCCTCTCTCTCTGACCCTCCCCTTCTCATGCTCTGTCTCTCTCTCCCTCCCTCCCTCTCTCTCTCTCTCTCTCAAAAATAAACATTAAAAAAAATTTTTTGAGGGGCGCCTGGGTGGCGCAGTCGGTTAAGCGTCCGACTTCAGCCAGGTCACGATCTCGCGGTCCGTGAGTTCGAGCCCCGCGTCGGGCTCTGGGCTGATGGCTCAGAGCCTGGAGCCTGTTTCCGATTCTGTGTCTCCCTCTCTCTCTGCCCCTCCCCCGTTCATGCTCTGTCTCTCTCTGTCCCAAAAATAAATAAACGTTGAAAAAAAAAAATTTTAAAAAAAAAATTAAAAAAAAAAATTTTTTTTTGAAAAGAAACCGCCCTCAAATGATACTCAGCCCCAGCAGTTATAAAAATAACGTTCATAAAACTGACATTAGTTTGCCTAAATTTAAATTATGTAAAGAGTTTACCATAATGTTTTTACTTTCACATTCAATAAAATTAAACAAAAATCAGTATTACTAAAATCTATACAGTAATGACAATTGAAAATAGTTGCACTTTGATTATAGAATATCTAAAAATATATATGATAAAGACTTCCAGCTTAATCTCTGCAGCAGCAGAGACAGAAAGACACAGAAGCCTGAGGGAGAATGAAATGAGGGACAGGGCAAAAAGATCAGTGGTCCCTTTTTTTATGCAAACATAAGGGAGATGGACAAACTGACATACGATATATTTAACAACTGGTAAGATTTAGCCTTAGACTAAATTGCTGTAGACCATAAAACAGTAAGAAGGCTTTGCCCATTCGTCTACCTAGGCATAGGCACCCTTCTTCTGTCAACTTGTTATTTGGTTTGGCAAGGCTGAAACTCTCCTTGGTATGTGGGGCCCCCGTGTGGGAATGGGACAATCTCCATAAGTTGCTCAGATATGCTGATTCCCATCCTGGCTTCCTCAAGTCAACAATACCTGGACTTTGGTTTCTACTTGTTTTGACCAAGTTCTGTAGACAGAAAAGGACAATGAAGGACTACAAGATAAAGCTACCAGGGGGGAGAAGAAGTCTAGATTGGTTCCATATAAAAGCTCATGGGTTGGTGAAAGACGGCTGCTTAGGCCACAGCAAATGGTTGCAACTGGATAGAATCCAGTCTTAACACAGGCCCCAGATCAAGGATCCCTGCTTGATGTCTCTGCCTTTCTCACACAGATGATCCCAGCAAAAATGGGTGGTTTCCTATTTAGGAACCCAGGACTACATAGAAGAGATGATCACACAGGCATGACAGTAAAGACAGAACCCCAGGGTTGTGTCAATACACTGCTTTGTACTTTGCAGGGTTTGTGTGTGGGTCTGTCAAGCCCTCGTCCCAGCAGGTGTAATTCCTCAGGGACTAGGTCTTGTTTCTACTCCACCTTCGTCTATTCAATCTGCCCCCATCCACGCATGAGCAGAAATGCCTTTAGATTTCTGGCATTGGATAGCTTGAATTTGTAGGGATTTTGTAGCTTTTCCCCTAGGCTAAGAATTTCTATGAACATTGATGGAAATTTTGTAAACTGTTTGTAGTTTCAAACAGCTATTACATAAGTCATCTCATTTTTTTATTTGGAAGTTCAAATGGAACAGCCAAAATGAAACTAATGGCATTTCCTTGATAGCCGTGGTGGTAGAAATGTTTCTGTTTTACACATGGCAAGCTATCAAATTGAGGCCTAATTACTTTACGGTTTTCAACAGGTGGTTCTTAATGGCAAAGCAGTTATCACACACTTAATAAGAACAGGAGCTAACTAGGTGGACTTGGATGTTTGATTATCTATTTAAGCGTGTAATTGCATTTTTCAATATAATTAGCAATAAATTGAATGTGTAAGTTAATAGATGTGTTTCCCCACATAAGTCATTATAATTCAATGCAATACTTTAGTTTAAAGGCATTATTTCTCAGTTGATAGCAATATAATTTCATGATTACTGTTTTCCTTAATATTTTTTCTGACAACAAAATATATGTAATTAAAAGACATGTTTTAATAAGTTGAGATGCCAAGATAAGTGTAATTATATTTTGATTAATTTAGACAAAATTTATGGAAGTAAACATTCATATTCTAATAGTTTAATTTAAATAATAAAATCAGCCTTCTTACTCTGCTATTGACAATTAACCCTAGCATTTTCTGGGACTGTATTATAAATGAATATAAAAAAGGGATTAAGAGGCATTTGATTAAACTACTAGTCACACTATAGTCACTATTTTTCACAAATTATCATGTAGAGCAGCTATTCAGTTAAATCCTGGATTCTTTTAAGGAAAATATAAAACAAGATTTAACATTAATATAAAATAGCATTTTTCCTCCTAAATGGTAATTTTAAGTACAGTTAAACTATTCTTTACATATTTAGTAGGCTATATTATTTTTCATGTGTAAATGATTCTGTAGACACCAGGTCAATATAATACCTCTTTCCAATTACCATTATTTCATTGTATCTGCATTCAATATAGCACATAATTGGTACATAACTGATATATGTGGGGCTATCTTCTAGGGGTTATAAATTCCCTCCTCAGGTCAACATATGGCAGTTTCTTTCTGGAAGGGTATAATACTATAAAACTTTTCCTCTAAAGGCTGTCTTGTCTCTCTCTCTCTCTCTCTCTCTCTCTCTCTCTCTGACTCTCTTCCTTCCTCTGTTCTTCCATCCTTCTTTTCCTTCTCTCAACTTTCTCTCCTTTGCTGGCTTTAAAGAAGCAAGCTCCTTGGGGTGCCTAGGTGGTTCCGTTGATTAAGCATCTGACTTTGGCTCAGGTCACGATCTTACTGTTTGTGATTTCGAGCCCCACATCGGACTCTGAGCTAACAGCTCAGAGACTGGAGCCAGTTTCAGATTCTGTGTCTCCCTCTCTCTCTGCCCTTTCTCTGCTTGTGCTCTGTCTCTTTCTCTCTCTCAAAAATAAGTAAACATTAAAAAAAAAGAAACAAGCTCCATGAATGCCAGAGCCACTAGAAAATTAATTCTGCCAATAACCTGAGAGAGCTTAGAAGCAGCTCCTTCCTCAATGGAGCCTCTGAAGAGAATCCAGTGCTGGTAGATCCCTTGATTGAAGACGTAACAGACCTTAAACAGAGGGCTCATCTAGGTCATGCCCAGACCTCTGATCTATGAAAACCATGACACAATAAATGTGTACTGTTTTAAGCCCCTCAGTGTTTGGCAATGTGTTATGCAAATACATAAAGCTAATACAGACAGAGCCACAGCGAGGTTAGGCATGCAGCCAGTCTGCTCCTATGGGACTTTCTAAGGCAGCCATTATATTTTTTCTTTATTTTTTTTTTTTAACATTTACTTATTTTTGAGAGAGAGAGACAGAGAGAAAGAATCCCAAGCAGGCTCCAGGCTCTGAGCTGTCAGCACAGAGCCCAATGTGGCGCATGAACTCATGAACCGTGAGATCATGACCTGAGCTGAAGGTGGACGCTTAACCGACAGAGCCACCCAGGCACCCCCCACATTATAAATTTTACCCACAAATAGTGTAACTTTTTGCTTATTTGTGAGGATAAGCTCTGCCTTCATGTCACCTGCATTGATTACTCAATTAAAGTGCCAGCCCATGATGCAAGCCCTTGCCACAGTCGTGTTCTCACCGCTTTGTTTCTGAGGATGATGACACAGTAGCGCGTGTGCATGTCAAAGGGAAGAAACAGGAGCTCCAGGCTTGAAGTCCTCTTCACTCCCAGGTGAAGAGTATGAGTGGAGCAGAAGAATTCTCTGATGAAAGTGGACTTAATTGCTACCAAAACATGAAGGAGAATTTGTTTACATATCATTTCATAAGTGCTGTTCAAATAAAGCAGCTGTTTCAATTAGTGCTTAAAGTTTTCAAATGAATTTAAAAAATATTCAAAGCATTAGCACGCCAAATTAGATGACACACGCATTTGTAATGAAAGTGTGGGCGACACTGGCACAAGCTTGAGATCGTAAATAATGTGTAATTATGACCCTCAGTTAAAGATTCCTTAACAAATAATTTCTTTACAAAGGGAACTTCACTAGTATTTACAATTAGTCCGATATACGTATATAAATGGCAAATGGGTCATCCTACCATCTTCGACTTTTTCTGTGGACTATGTAATAGTTCACATAACAGGGTGTAATAGCTTGAACTGGTAATAGAAGAATGTTTTATATATATATATATATATATACACACACATATATATGTATATATATATACATATATATATATGTGTATATGTATATATATACACATACACACAAATATGTATACATACAAATATACATACACATACACACACACATATATATAGTTGGATATATATATATATGTATATATTGTTGGTTTTAAAACATGTCTATATGTTCTTCAACACTGCCTTGGATGTGGTGATATGGTGGGGCAGTCTTAGTGATTTGATCTTAATGAACATTACGCTAGAATGCAGCAGTGTGATTTCTGACACTAGAGCAAAAATGTAATACAGTTTCTTCCTAATCATCTCTTTCTTGGCTAACTTGCAGTTGTCATCCTGTGAAGAACCCTATGCCACATGAAAAGGCACATGTAAGTGTCTAGGCCAACAGTCCCACTTGAGGTCCTAGCCAAAAGGTATTAACCATCAGACATGTGAGTAAGGAAGCCTTTGGGATGACTCAAGGCCCAGCCTCCATCTGACTTAACTTCACCAGAGACCCTGAGAAAGAAGAGTCTAGCTGAGACCAGTCACTGTAGAAGTGTGAGAGATAATAATGCTAACACATTAATTGTTTAATGCTACTACACTTGGGATGGCTTGTTCTGTAGCTAGAGATAACCAGAACATTCCTATATCCACTGTCCTAACCATATTCCATTCATATGTTCTAAATCTATAGTTATTTTGTGAAACAAAGTAAATGTGTGTTCTCCTTATCATTTTAAACATGGTGATACTTGCCATCCAAATGGGTTTAAGCAGTTCAGAATTAGCCAAAAGAAACATCGAAGTCATTTATCTAAATACATTCATTGTACGGGTAAGGAAACTAGGATTGGCGGTGAAAAGAAAGATGTGGGCAGAGTCCTGCAAAGGGTCATGAACATGAGAGGCTGAGGACCAACACCTGGGCCTCTCCTTCCAACAGTGATACCTTGAACTTGCCAATCTGTCTATTGTCATAACCAGGCTTTGTTGAGTATTTCATTCACTAGTACACTTTGCACATAAAAGTCAGACGTGAAGACGAATAAAAGCTTTTCCTTGAGGTACTCACAGGTTTTTAAGGCGTTTGAGAAATGCCAACAACTCTCAACATCACCACTTTCAGGGCTACTCCCAGCATCCCTGTCATAAGTAAACAGGAGAACAACATGAACCACACAAAGGAAACTCAAAAACAATTCTCAATCTTCCTTAAATCCGATAGGTCCTTAAAAATTATGGCTACCTACATGATCTGCAAAGACCACAGACACATTTCATATGTCACCTTTATGTGTATATGGTTTCAGAAATTTTAAAAGAAAAGGCAAAAAGGAAACTAACAATCATTCATATGCGCACCAATGTTTTGTAAAATTTAGTAAAAAAACACTTTTGAATACTTTGGACAGAGAAACATTTGATAATAATAATAGTAATAACAATAAACAAATCCTGGGACCCCAAAGTAGTGGTCTCAACCTAGGACTACATAGGTATTCTCTCCAAAAGGGCTTCTAGAACTTGATTTCTTGAAACATTCTCTTCTCTCAGCTGATGTTTCCAATTTGCTTCTTTCCCATAAGGACAGAAGGAGATATGGGCAGCTGTTTAATCTCCGGTTGCATTTCTGAAAATTAATTAGCAGATCATAGCCTGTGGCAACTGCCTCCCATGAAAGGTTCCATATCTTCCAGAACCCATCAATTTTCCCCAAACTGCTCTCCTCTTAATATTCATGATTACTTTGCTCAGCAAGCTGGCAATTAGCATCTAGGCTCTCAGATATGGTTTGCCTGATTTTTTTCTGAGAACATGAAAACCTTGTCATCTGCTTTCGCCTGAATATGATGCTGTAAAATATATGGACTATCTCCAAGTTCTAACCATATTGATACCTTTTCTCCACTCCTTTTCTTTCCACAACATTCTTAATAAGGTTTACCACATCTTGTAATTATTATCAGCTTTACTTCAACTCACAGACATTCTGATTGGCCGTTCAATATTTTATGTAATTTGAACATTTGATAGATACTTTAAGGCTATCAGAGACATATTAGATAGATAATTTAGCATTTATAAGGGAGACTACACAGAGATTGGAAAGAACAACAAAGAATGCTTATTTCTCAGTGCATGGTTCCACCACCATCTCAATAATGGAGCTCTGGGTAGAATGCCTGATTAAAATCCTCAGATAATTTCAGAACTTCATTTTGTTCAATACTTGTAATTGCTAGTCCTTCAGTCATTTTTTTCATAATGAATAGAAAAGCAGAGCAATTTGACTTCATCTCCTTTTTCTTTTCTTTACATATTTTCTTGAAGAATAGCCAATGAAAGTGCCTTTTGATTAAATAAGAGTTGCCTCATCCTCAAAGCAGACTCTCAAACCCAGAAAAATTGAGTTACCTGTACTTTTTATGGTAAAGACAGAAAAAAATTGCTGCAATTTTTGCATTAATTAGTTAATGCCTTAATTGCATTAATGATGATCATAATTAAGAGAAATCAGAAAATAATTTAATAAAATAATTTGGTTCAGGAAAATTCTATTTTACCTGATCAATGTTCCCGAGTCTAGAAATTCAGTGATAAACCCAACTTGCTTACAAAACTAGTACCTTGCAGGTTCAGAGACACAACAGAAAATCAACTCTACCTTTGGTTACTCCTTGCACCTCAGTCTATGTTATCATTTTCCTAAATGGTCATCAATTATTGTTGAAGCCATGGCAGAAGGGGCATTTTTAAACCATGGGTCTTAAGGGAGAAATAGCATGAAAAGAGGCTAAAATTATATAAAATGCTATAGATCAAGCAATGGAATGCTTTCTAGTAATTTAGTAGGAGGTTAAGGTCAGGGAGTGAAACCTATCTATGAGGTATGAAGGGATGACATTCCTTTTTCCTCTGCAGTGATGGTACGCAGCTCTTTTCAAGCTAAGATGATCAAAATGACGTTGAACCGGCTCTACTCAGAGCGTGAATAAACCCGCCTGAAGAATGACTTCCTACTCAAGCCTTTTCTAATAGGGAAAGAAGATCTTTATTATAACCCTTCATGAAGATACTCCTGGGCCAGCATTCAGGGCGGTCTCCAAATCAAAGAAAAAATTTTCTGGTCAAAGACTAGTTTTCACGAATTATGGGAAGAAATGTAAGAGGGTCAATTTTGAGATTCATTCTGTCCTCCATGTGTCCCAAGGTTCTTCAAAAAAGGAGGGTGGTAAAAATGGGATGTTTGCTGCCGTTTGTACCACTTTGGCCCCTGAGCAATTGAGAAGTCTGTAAAGCAAGGTGCACGAACCTTGGGCGCAAGGACAGAGTGGATCTGTGAATTCAAATGGGGAAAAACTCCATCTTGACTTCCATTAGCTCTTAGTAGCAATTTAAACCAAACCACAGTAGTATTTGCTGTAATATGACTTGGCCACCAAATAATCACAAATATGTTTATATCACATTTCAACTTATGTACATATCTTAAGCTATTATTTACATTCATAACTACTTTTAAAGTATGATAGTTATTATGTATGCCAGTAGATCTTACTGCATATTGTGTTAATGAAGAACTATATATATTTTAATATATTACAATTTTTAATATTTTTCTATCTGCTGGTATATTAGTTTCCTCTGTGCCATAGATTGAACTGTATTGCCCTTAAATTCATATGTTGTAGCGCTAATGACCCAGACGACTATATTTGGAGAAAGGGACTAAAAGAACATTATTAAAGTTAAATGAGGTCATAAGGGTGGGGCTCTGATACAACAGAATTAGTTTCCTTATAAGAAAAAATAGCAGTGAGCTCAGTCTCTATGTACACACAGAGGTCACGTAAAGCCACAGCAAGAAGGCTGCCACCTACAAATCAAGAGAAGAGGCCTTCGAATGAAGCCGACCTTGGCCACACCATGATCTTGGACTTCCAGCCTCCATAGCTGTGGGAAATAAATTTCTGTGGTTGAAGCTACCCTTCCTATGTTATTTTGTTATGGCAACCTGGGTAGATTAAGATACTCTGTAACCCTTGCATCTTATTTTAAGTACTCACAAAATATTTTTCTGTAAAGTAGAATAGGCTTCATCAGGCTGCCAAAGAGTGTGATGACATTAAAAGCAGGTATGAAAAGCAGGTATGTAAAGCAGGTATATAGAGCAAGAGGACCAGGGCAGATGGTTACTCTTAGCACACACATCTGGCCTTTGATTCACTCAGCTTTCCTTGGAGATATGCCTAATTCTAATTGTCACCAATTATTCACTGTAGTACAATGAAATATTTTAATATCATGGCCATGCACAATACAGCTTTCTGGGTTTTGAGCAAGAATCAGGACTCAGGAAAAATATCTCTCGGGCCTTCTTTCAGGTGGGAGGCTATTCTGGGCCAAGCTACCCTGGAGACCAGAATGAATGAAGAAGCCCCTAAGCTCATGGGGTATACAGTCTGTCATACAAAGTAGGTCTGCAACAAATAATTACAAAGCAGAAGGATAAACACTTCAACACCTTTTCGACTTTCATTCACACTCTCCTACAATCCATATGCAGAAGCATATGTCTTGTATTTCCCCTTGCCCGTCCCCTCCTCCACTGCCTCAGCAATTCCTTCCTCCCAAGCTCCTTTTATACTTGTAGGAAAACTCTCCCTTGCTCTAGATTCATGCCATCAAAATCCTACTCATGTTTCAGATCCCAATTTGTAGACGATAAAGAACAGCAGAGAATCGTATATGCATGAGAAAAAAGTGCTTACTACCTCATTATTCTTAAATGCCTTGTTCTCCAGAAAGATCTCTATAATACCTAGATAGTGCTATTCCTTGCCAAAGAGCTCACAGAACTTTTTTTTTTTTTTTTTTTGGTCAACATATATTACTGAATGCATTCTGCCCTGTACAATCACCTCCATTTATGTAGATTTGTTTTTCCTTCTCTATTTGATGGTTGGCTCCTTGAGAACCAGATCTCTGACTTATTTATCCCAGTATTTCTCTGGTACTATGAACACTGCTTGAGGGGCCACTTAGTAAGAATTTATTAAATGATAAATGATTCAATGTCACTGGAAAAAAATATCAAGTCATATCACTGAGGAGATTATTTATAAAGTGCTCATTTCTGAGCACTGGTGACCCATCATTTAATTTTAAGTGTCGCTAAAATCAGTCTCTTGTTCTGATCCCTTTTCATAATCCTGTGGATTTAATTAGAATAAAAACTTCTTAACTGCTCTTGCTTATGCTTATGGATCATTTTCCCATAAAGTAAAATGTGTGATGAATATAAAGTTTTATCATCCATGTGGTTCCAAATGTGCTGTTTTATATGTATCTGTTGCCTTAAGAAGAGCAGTTTATAAAAAGAGGCATTTTTAAAAATTTTAATAAGAGACTTTACCTTTTTTTATGCCACCTCAAAGATAATTTCAGCACTTCACTGCTCATTTGAGAAGAGAATATTTATTATCTGGGGAAATAGTGACTGAAGTGATCTATGGAGGAGTATCCGCATGTGCTAGGTCACACTGCAGGAGCATCCCATATCTCAGTGGATTAGCACAAGGTTACTTCATGCTCACATTACATGTCCATCCTAGATAGATAGGAAGCACTCAGAGATCCTTGGTGAAGGGGGACTCCGTTTCTTTTTTCTTTTTCTTCTATTCTTTCTTTCTTTTTTTTTTTGACTGTTGCCAAATGTTTATTATCTGAGTAAATCAAGCAA
Source organism: Prionailurus bengalensis (assembly GCF_016509475.1). Lineage (NCBI taxonomy): Eukaryota > Metazoa > Chordata > Mammalia > Carnivora > Felidae > Prionailurus > Prionailurus bengalensis. Next base: position 31,891,213 of record NC_057361.1, on the reverse strand, counting down.
ATGTAAACTACCTCATCACACATGGAGACTAATGAAAAGAATAAGGTGCATTTCTGTCAAGGGGACTCCATTTTTATACTTGCTTCTTTAGTAATTGTATCAGGGAAAGGGAACACGAAAAATTGTTCACTGGCTCTTAAAGCTATCCTTTGGAGAAAAAGTTCAGCACCTATCCTCAGATGCCATTGGCCAATTAAGTTATATGTTCACACCTAACTCCAACTGGGGAAGTGCAATATTACCACATGCCTAAAAGGAATAAAACAGGGATATTTGTTAAATGCTTTAAAAAAAAAAGATTACTGACAGTTTATGGAATATTTTTTTTAACCTTTTCTTGTTCTCTTGCTGATTAGACCTAGCGATCAGACTGGGTTTTACTGAGATAATGCTTAATGGATGGTATATTACATACAAAAGTTATTAATGACTTCCATTCTGGTCATGATTCAAAATGTATGTCCTTAAATTTTATTTGCATATGGAAATCTATTCAAGACAAACATTAAGGAGAGCTTTAAGAAAAACAGAGTGTGTAACATCACTTAGTATTATTTTATTAAGATGTATTTAAAGACCAAAAGGCCTCAGTATGCCAGTGAAGCCAGACTGATGAAATACTAGATACCTTTGTGGTGTTTGAAATAAAACTCTCTTTTGTGTCCCCTCATGGTGGAACTTGTTGGTTGCCTATCCCAATATCCACGGGCCCTTTCCTCCTCACTGACCAAACCTTATTTTATTTTATTTTATTTTATATTTTATTTTAAAGTTTATTTATTTTGAGACAGGGACAGAGACAGCATGAGTGGGGGATGGGCAGAGAGAGAGGGAGAGAGAATCCCAAGCAGGCTCCGCACTGCCAACAGAACCTGATGTGGAGTGTGAACTCACGAACCCTGAGGTCATGACCTGAGGCAAAACCAAGAGCTGGATGCTTAATCAACTGAGCCACCCAGGTGCCCCCAAACCCTCATTTTATTTTTGATGTGTATGTGGAGAACGATGGTTTTTCAGTCTTCTTGCCAGCTAGATCTGGCCAACTGGCTACAATCAGAAATGCTGTGTGCTATTTCTGGGAAGCTTCCCTAACTCAGAAAGAAGAGGCACACTTTTATTGTGCTTCCTCCTTTCTGCTACCTATAAAGTGGATTTGATTGTTAGAGCTCTGGATACTTTAGCTGATTCTTGAGAAAGTGAATAAAGATTTGCCTGCTACATGAACTGGATCCTACAGGTGTTATACAGTAAACAGGACCCCAAAAGAAGGAGTCATAAGTGCTTCTAATAAATCACTTCAGAAATGTCAGAAAAATAGCCTTTGGGATAAACCTGAGACTATTCTATTTCAACCCAACATGTGGATTTGGGGCTCAGCATTTAGCTGAGGCCAGGGCTGAAATGACAAACCAAGGTCCATTTCTTCTTGAAAAACTATAGCCTTTGCCTTTTTTAAATCTCACTCTTACCTTTGACCTGAAGTGCACAGGAGTAAATGCTTAATACCTTAAACAAAAGGCTCTGAAACATTCTTTCAGAGTTAATCTACAGACATGTGACTACTCTACATTGGATCATGTTCTCTCTGACCAATACTCAATGTCACCACATCTGTATGTTAATTTTATGACAAGAAACCTTGAGCAAGGAACTAAGAAAGTAAAGTTTTATAAATATGAATGGAAGAAACTATATGAGAAAGAATGATTAATAATTTTGAGACATGATAGACACACTTCTTAAGGTGTACTTCATGCTGAGTTGGCAATTACTTTGGGGGAGTATTTGTAAAGTGTCCTTTCCAGCTCAAGTTAAATTATAAAAGTCTTAATACTTGTTCATTCCATTTTAGTTTAGATTTGAGAAGAATAACATAAAAATGATGTCTTTACCTATAGCTTCAGTAATTATGGAACTTTGGATCTAATCAAAACCATTCCAGAATATTATATGAAGAAAAATTATGTTAAAATTTGGAATACAGAATTTCTATACTGCGTTCCAAATTAAGAAAGGGGAACTCAGTGTTACTGTTCATTAAATTGATCCAAATTTGAGTTACTTATGCTCACAGATACCTATAGCATTGCCTTGCGATCTAACTCCGGTTTAATATGTGATACTATAAATTATTTGTGGTTGATGTGGGAAAATTATTTCAAGCCCATTCAGGTAAAATCTATGATGCCGAATAGCTGTTTAATCAAGAAGCAAGGGACTGAAAAGATAAAAACTTAGGAAAACTATTTACTGAAGAGTGTATGGGAAAACCAGCATTTCAGACCCCAAAGAAATTAACATAAAATACCTACAATACTATGAAATTGTACTACAATTCATATGGTATCTATAATGATGTTTTATCGCTCAAGGTATTAATTCATATTTTATTATTCATTAAAGCAAAATATAAAAGGAAGACTTTGAATGCCTTAGTTAAGCATGTAATTAGCATTCAATAAAACAAAGGCAGTGAGACAGAAATGGTTTTTCTTTTAACAATTTTTCTCACAGAATAGCAAATGAAGAAATCAAACATAGTAAATGTAATCCTTATAATCTCATGGAAATATTGGCTTAAATACAACTCGTTTTCGGAAAATAAACTATATTCATTTTAATCTTAGCAAGATTTGCACAAATCACTTTAACAGTGGTTATTCCTATGGTTTCAAAATTGCCAAATCCTTGACTCCTGACATGTTTTTGCATCTAAAAGGATGACAGTGTTGTCAAGCAATACACAGACAAAGGTATAAAATAAACTAACAACATAGTAGTCAACAGATGCATACATTTCACTAACACATACTTGCATTCTTCTCTTTTGGTTGAACTTTCTTTAACCTTGGCAACATTGTTTTTATTCTATTTCACATTAAATAGTTATTCTATAGTTAAAAATAGATAAGAAACAAAACAATCTAACTTCTAAAAGTTCTGCTTCTCTATTCGAAAGTCAAAGTTTCTTTCTAAACTAAATTCAGACTTCAGAATGTAGGTGGAATAAGCTTAAAAACAGTCAATTCTCATTATCCACAAATTAAGGTTATTTGCAAATCTGTCTCCTCGCTAAAAAGTGATTTGTAACCCCCAAATCCATACTCATGGAGCTTCTCCTGCTGTTTGTGGATATGTGGCAAACAGTTCCAGTCAATGGTCATACAAATTTCTAGTTAAGGTCAAACAAGGTGACACTGGACCTTTCTGCTTTAGTTTTCACACACAGATGACCAGAGGATGGAGATAGTAGGAGGCATGACAGAAGTACAAATATTCAAGAAACTTCAGCTCTGGGACCAGGTGGACAGGGTTTGAAACAATTTGCTGGCAGCTGTTAGTGGGTCAGCCTCATGCAAGTTATTTAAACACTTCTAAACCTCATTTTCTCTGTGTGAAGAAAATAGAATCTACCAGGATAGCTTATTTTTAGGATTTACAGTTACAATCTATGTGATTACATAGACTTCTTCTAGAATAATATTCCTTCAGTCAGTATCACAATTTTGTAGAACATAATGACCACAAATAATGAGAATCCACTGTATTTAATCAAGTACATATTTATTCAGTTTTCCTGCACATAGCCTAGTAACACATAAGAGAATAGTGTAACTGTGAATAACATAAGTTATATATAATATCAATATTTTAAAGAAATGAAAACTGTTGTATGTTATATAACAATTTTAGTTGAAAACTCATTTCTCAGAATTCTCAGATAATTATGAGTATAAAATATATTCATACTTACCCACTGTTCTTGTGGTTAATGAGTTGTCCAGATTCAGTTAATTGAGATGGCAAAGAGATAAATGTTGAGGATTCCACCAATGTGACACTAAATGGGTAAAAAAAAGGCTTATTTTGAATTCTATTGTAACAAAATTCAAATGACCACAAAACATTCTTTAAAAATTTTCCCTCATTCATAAAATATAATTCGAATCAGAATAAATTATAGTTCAAAAAATCCACATGTTCTCATTTTGCATCTCAAAGCATATATATTAAAAAATGGGAAAGATCAGGGCACATGACTGTCTCGGTTGGTAGAGCACAAACTCTTGATCTCAGGGCTGTGAGTTTGAGCCCCACACTGGGTGTAGAGATCACTTTTAAAAAAAGGGAAAGATCTGGAATTGAAATATGTAAAAAAGAATAGCCTTTTATATGGAAAGGCAATACTTAATTCTCAAAGCAAGGAAATTTGTAACACAAGTGACTGCCCAAATGATATTCCAGAAACAAAATGGAATCACATACTGGTCTCAATGTATTGTCAGAGCTGTACACATTTCATAATTTCTAATCTTATTTCCAAAAAAGAGAAATGTTTCTTTCAGGACTGGACATGAGATGAGGATACCTAGTTAATCAGTGCATTAGTAATTATGCTATCTTTGGGAATTACATAGCAATTCAGTCCTCCTTATAAGATAATGCTCATTCATTCAAGAAACAATTATGGAGACTCTATTATATGTTAGATGTGGGACCAGATGCTGGTTATACAAGCATGAATCAGTTATCCTCTCTGCCTTAGGTTGCCCATATTATAGTGGAGGATAGGGTGGAAATGATTCTCTTGCTGTGGGTGAAAGATACCAACAGCAGAGTTCTATCTGCAGAGTTGAAGAGAATGTGCATAATATTAAGAGCAGATTTATTCAAACTGGATTCTGTAGGGGCCAACTATAGGCTACACGAAGATGAACCACTTTGGTGCGAAGATTATTATGAGTCAAAAGCAATCAAAACCCAGCAGATTTATGCTAAGCTGTTCACCTTCCTCTCAACTTACTAAATTTACATAGGAAAAGAGATCCTATGCCAGGAAAAGAGCTATTAACAGAGATTCCTCTTTACCTAAGAAATTTATCTGAATAGGACAATCTTTGTTTTCCAGACATTTCCTCTCACCTTCTGGCTAAAGGTCTTCTTCCCCTTTGTATCCTCACACCTCTATCCTTCTCCTTAGTTCATTTTAGCCTCTTGTTGCCTCACTGTCTTTGCAATTTCATGTGTGTGTGAATTCCCCTTATGTAAGAAACTAAGTATGATTTTTTCCTGTTACTCTGTCTCATACCAATTTGATTCTTAGTTCAGGGTCTTGAAAAGCAGAAAAAAATTCCTCCTTCCCAACAATTCATTAAATAAATCTTTACTATGTCACAGTTATCTCATAATATGAGCTTTACAATAAAAATAGATCAATAATAAAATTAATCAAATGTTTTAGTATTGAAACACAAACACACAAACAACTGCATACAAAAACAATTAAAACATTCATACATTCTAATGTTTCAATGTTGAAGGGGTTCAGGACAGCCCCCATTCCCAGAATGTGCCTCTTTGGCATGCAGATTATTTTAAGCTTAATACAATCAAAACCTTCTGGACGCAAAAGAAAACTTTTGCCCCTCCCTTAACTATACAGAAGACTCTAAATTGGGGGTCTTTCCCCGGAATAAGCTTTATTAGCAGAAATAAATTCTACCCGAGTGACCCAAATGTATGGCAGGGCAAACATCTAATCACCAAACATCTGCTCTTTTTATTGTCCCATGAGGTGCATTCCTTTCCTTTAAAATCCCAGACCCCTGTCCACTTCTCCTTAGCTCGGGATGACATATATACCTCATTTTGACTGTCCTTGGAATTTCCAAGTCTGGGTGGATTCCCCAACCTTACACTATTAAATTTGATTTTCTCCTGTTAATCTGTTTCATGTCAATGTGATAGTCCAGCTAGAAGGACTCTCACAGGGAACCAGAATTCTTGCTCAATGACAATGTTAGCATCACTTTCTGTCCTTTTATTTTAGGTTGGTAGTTCTGAGAGTTTCATTTAAGGGTTATAAGGAATTACATCCATATTAAATACTAAACATTTTTTAAAGATACAAAATTAACTGTAGTAAAATGTTAACTATGAACTGTATAAGACATGTATCAGACTACCAGACTAGCTTATACCATTTTAAAGTTATAGTTAAGCAAAAGTAGGAAGAATTCCTCTCAAGAGAGTAATTTTAATTTAAATTAAGGCACTAAATTCTCATTTAAACCTCATTAAATTATGAGACAGAAAAAGATGTACAATGTTTCTTTATATTTCTATAAATCCAAGGTGAATCATAAGGGCAATTTATTTTGGTCATAATTTGTTCTGGCTAAAAAACAGTCACAAGGATAACACAATTTTACACACAAATAAAAAGACTAAACCAGTAAAATAAATATTAGATTTTTCATACAGTGTGCATGTGTCATTTTGGGATAAAATAGCATTTGAAAAGTCCCTCTTAATTACAGTGAAGATGCCCTCCTTAAAATAGAAATATTAACTGTTAAATGAAATACAAACTGTCATTAAAATGGAAAAAAAACCCCTATTTGATTAGTGCAGCTTCTGAATGGCAGTTCCCACACTTCAATGTATATTACGATCATCTGTAGTGTTTGTTCCAAATACAGATTCCCAAGCTTCTACGTGCATCAATTATGACTTCATCAAGTCTGGCATGGGTTCGAGAAACTTCCATTTAAAACAAGCTCTCCAGATGCTTTTTATTTTTTATTTTTATTTATTTATTTATTTATTTATTTATTTATTTATTTATTTAAAAAAAATTTTTTTTAACGTTTATTTATTTTTGAGACAGAGAGAGACAGAGCATGAACCGGGGAGGGTCAGAAAGAGAGGGAGACACAGAATCTGAAACAGGTTCCAAGCTCTGAGCTGTCAGCACAGAGCCCGACGTGGGGCTTGAACTCACCGACTGCGAGATCATGACCTGAGCCGAAGTCGGACGCTTAACCAACCGAGCCACCCAGGCTCCCCTCCAGATGCTTTTTAAACAGCTTATCTATGGATTAAACTTTGAGCAATCTTGATTTAGACCTGCAGTGCTCTAACATTAATGTAAAAACAAATCCTCTGGCAATGTGGTTAAATGCAGATTCTGACTCCCATGGGTTGGAGTGGGCCTGTGATTCTATTTGTCCAAACTTCCAGGTGATGTTGATATTGATGATTCAAGGATCATAATTTGAGAAGCAAGAGTCTGATCTAAAACAAAAACCATTTCTCAACTAATAAAACCAGGCTACCAGAAAAACAAAGGCAAGGAATGGCAGAGTTAGAACCACCATATATTTACTCCTCTATAAAAGCAACAAAAACACTGGAAAAGATGGTAAAAATTAACTTTTTCAGAACTCTGGTAAATTAATGAAAGGCTTGCAACAATCTGAATAGTGTTTATTCAAGAAAAACCGCCACACCGTAGTAAGAACAGCACAGTTTGTGGCCTTATAACTTTCACGTTGTAACTCCCATGTTCCTCACCACTGCTTAGCAGTAGGCTTGAAAATCATCAGCCTTGACACCAACGTAGTTGTAAAAACTGGCATGCAGTAACATAAGGGGACAGACTGAGATTTGAGCTCTTCGAAAAAAGTTCCACCCGTGAGCATTGCTACTTTTTTATCTGTCTCACAACTCGCTGGAAAAAATCAGTTGGCAAGGTGATGTCTTTACTGACCTGACTCAAAGGAAGACGGCAATACTCAGGATGTTTGTTGAAAACAATCAGTAGCAATTGTACCTGAGGTTCCTACAGCAGTTGGATCAAACAAGTGTTTGCCCAAACAACAGAGGAAGATCTGAGGAACAAGATCTGGTTGAAGCAGCTTGCTAGATCCCCAGAGTATGTGAAAGATCTTCTATGTCTATGGGAGATAATGATGTCCCACCAAATAAAGAGTACTAATAAAGAAAGACATTTTTTTAAAAGAGCCAATTATAAATTTTGTACTTTGAGAGTACGATACCTGAAATAGAAAATCATTAGAGGAACTCAAGAGCAGGTTTGCAGTGGCACAAGAAAGAACCAGTATACCTGAAAACGGGCCAGATAAAATGATTATTTCTAAAGAATAAAAAGAGAAAACAATGAAGAAAAATTAAACGGTCACAGAAAACTGTAAACACCATCAAGGATAAACATAAGCCTAATCAGAATGCTGAAAAGATAGGAAAGAGGCAGAAAGAAAACGTGAAGAGATAAATGATGAAAAATTCCATTCCCAAATTTGATGAGAAACATTACTTTACACATCCAAGAAGCATAAAATTTTTTTTCAGGATAAATCCAAAGCAATCCAAAACTAGAAAATAATAGTCAAATGGTTCATGAGCCAAGACTTGGTAAGCAGCAAGACAAAACTAACTCAACACCTACGTTGTTCCTCAGTAAAATTAACAGTGAATTCCCATCTGAAACCCTTTAGGACAGAAGGTAATGGGGTGATGGAGTCAGTGAGTTGAAAGAAGACTACCAATAAACAATAGTATATACAAGGGTGCCTGGGGGGCTCTGTCAGTTAAGCGTCCAACTTTGGCTCAGGTCATGATCTCACAGTTCGTGAGTTCGAGCTCCGCATTGGGCTCTGTGCTGAGAGCTCGGGGCCTAGAGTCTGCTTCAGATTCTGTGTCTCCTTCTCTCTCTGCCCCTCCCCTGCTTGTACTCTGTCTCTCTCTCTCTCTCTCAAAAATAAAATAAAACATTAAGAAAAAAAGAATAGAATATATAGGAAAACTGTCCTAAAATGAAGGAATAAATAACAAATAAACAAAAACTGAAAAAATTAATTGCTAGCATATGTGCCCTATAAGAAATATTAACGGGAGTCCTTCAGGCTGAAATAAAAGGACACTAGAAATTAACTCAAAAACACATGAAATAAAAAACACCAGCATAGGTAACTACATAGCTATATGTATAAAACAAACTAACTAAAACTGTATTTTCTTTGCAAACTTTTACATTTTGCTTTCTGATTTAAATGAAAAGAGTGTGAAACAATAAATAAAACAGTTTTACAGGCTTGTAATGTGTAAAGATGTAATAGGTCTAACACTAATAGCACTAAAAGGGGGTACGAAAAGGCGATATACTGCAGCAAAGTTTCTGAATTATATTGAAATTAAGTTGGTATTGATTTGAACTACATTTTTTTTTAAGTTTATTTATTCATTTTGAGAGAGAGAGAACACAAGCAGACAAGGCACTGTCAAAGCAGGACTCAAACTCATGAACCATGAGATCACAACCTGAGCTGAAATCAAGAGTCAGACGCTTAACCAACTAAGCCTCCCAAGTGCCCTGCAAAGATTTTTTTTTAAGTTTATTAATTTATTTTGAGAGAGAGAGAGTGCATTCAGGTGCGAGTAGGAGAAGGGACAGAGGGGGGGTGAGAGAGAATCCCAAGCAGGCTTCATGCTGTCAGCACAAACCAGATGCGGGGCTCAATCTCACAAACCGCAAGATCATGACCTGAGCCAAGATCAAGAGTTGGATGCTCAACTGACTGAGCTACACTACGCTACATTATTTTGAATTAGGATGCTAATTATAATCTTCAAGGTAAACTAAGAAAATAAGATACAGTAGAAGACAGAAGGAGGAATAAAAACTTTACACAAAAATAAATATATACTACAAAACCAAGAAGTAATGGAGAAATGAAGGAACAAAGACATAAGACATAGAAAATAGGTACCAAAATGGCAGATATAAATCCTACTGTATCAGAGATTACATTAACTTTGTTTATTTATTTATGTTTTAATGTTTATTTATTTTTGAGAGAGAGAGAGAGAAACAGAAAACACAAGCGGAGGAGAGGTAAAGACAGAGGAGACACAGAATCCAAAGCAGGTTCCAGGCTCTCAGCTGTCAGCACAAAGCCTGATAAAGGGCTTGAACTCACTGAGATTATGACCTGAGCCAAAGTCAGGACGCTTAACCAACTGAGCCACCCAGATGCCCCGAGATTACATTAACTTTAAATAGATTCAACACTCCAATCAAAATGCAGAGGTTGACAAAATGGATAAAAACAGATTAGAAAACTGATAAACATTAGTTCAAAGATACAAACAGATTGGGAGCAAAACATTTAAGAAGACATACCATGCAAACAGCAACAGAGACCGGGAGTGTCCATAGTAATAATGGGCCAAATAGAACTGAAAGCAAACATTGTTTGAGCATGACACCATGACAGCTCCCCAGACCCCCTCTCCAGGAAAATGAGTAAAAGTTGTAAAAATCAACTGTAATAATTCTCTAGAAATTATCCTTAAGGGAATATAGTAAATGAAGAAAAATCTATTCAACAATATTTACTGCATTCAGTAAGAAAGGCTATAATTTGTGAACCAAAACCCCTCGCTCCCTCTTCCTCCCCCACTCAGTAACACGGAAACCCTACTCCTCACTGGCACAGCTAAGAATACAAGGCTCTCAACTTACCCAGCTCCCAGTTGGAGAACTATAGTTTTCTGGGAGGTGTAGGATATCAACATTTCTCATCCTGCCCCCAGTACACACTGCTAAGTTCTGGGCAAGTGCAGATGAGAGGAGTTGGGGTTATCCCTCTTCTGCCCAGTCACAGGACAGAGACTCTACATAGGTGTGAAACTGTCCTCACCCTAGCTAACAAAGTGCTTGTCTGGTGCTGGCAGAAGCAAAATAAGAAGACCTAAAGCTGTTGTCCCTATCTCACCTAGCACTTAGCACCTCATGCACGGGCGGTATTCGGGGAAAGTGCAACACCATCCCCACCGCCAGCTACAGGGCCATGGTTTAGAGATTTTGCCTGGAAGGAGAAGATGGCCTTAAAACAGACAGTTCTTAATCTCTTCCGAAAGGAACTGATAACTAGCTTCATTTTCAATAAAGTATGAAGAAGGTTAAGACCAGGGATGCTCTTAAAAATAGTACAGGTTGGGGCGCCTGGGTGGCTCAGTCGGTTGAGCGTCCGACATCAGCTCAGGTCACGATCTCGCGGTCCGTGAGTTCGAGCCCCATGTCGGGCTCTGGGCTGATGGCTCAGAGCCTGGAACCTGCTTCCGATTCTGTGTCTCCCTCTCTGCCCCTCCCCCGTTCATGCTCTCTCTCTGTCTCAAAAATAAATAAACGTTAAAAAAAAATTAAAAAAAAATAGTACAGGTTGAGGTAAAGGGCAATTGGGAGTAGACTGGTAGATTCAATGGAAACACTGGCTAAACTGCATGCCTGCTACTTTGCTAGTAAACAACAGGGGAAAGGGACAGCTCGAGGAGCCCTTGTGGGGACAGAATAAATCTTAATTAAACACTTACTTAAGAAACTATTACTTCAAAGGAGCCTAGATTTGATTGAATTTATCTGAGGAGCAATTTATGCCTCCTATAGAACTGGAATTAGCAAAATCTAATATATGGGTGTGGAGGCAAAAAGAGATAGTCAAAAGGAATCCTGCCAAAGCCACTGTCATCCCAGATTGACTGTGGGCATTCCCAAAGCTATGTCCCCCGCGAATTAACATCAGAGGCTTCATACTTTGTGTGTGGAGATTTTCTGGGGAGGATGCAAATATTACTAAAATAGGATGGTCAGTCAGTTAAGAAGTTAACCAACACCATTAACAATCTCATGGGAGATGGGACCGGTATTCAGCTGCTAGAATATATCTTTTAAAATGTTTAGTTTTCAACATAAAAATGATGAGACATGAAAAGAAGTGGGCAAGAGAAACCACATGTTAACGTAACCAGCTGTCAGATTTAACAGAACATTAATTCAAGAGTGCCATTATAAATGTCTTCAAAAACTTAAGTATGGCCAAAGAAGTAAAGGAACATATGATGACAACGCAACAGCAAATAGAGAATATTAAAAAAAGAGACTGAAATAAAAGAACAAAATAATTCTGGAGATGGAAACTGCAACAACAAATATAAAAAAAAAATCACTAGAGCAGCTCGATGGTAGATCTAAACTGGCAGAAAAATAAAAAAGAATTAACAAACTGAAGACCGATAGAGATTAGGCAATCTGAAGAACACACAGAAAATAGAATAAGGAAAAAATAAACAGAGGCTAATACATATCTGGCTCACCGTTAAAAAAGCACCAACACACATGTAATGCAATTACCAGAAGGAGAGGACAAAGAGAAAGGAAAAGAAAGACTGTTTGAGAAATGAGGTGGGTGAGAGTGAAGCTGGACTGGGGCAGGGGAGTTATTCCAAAAGGTAATGTGAACCCAAAGGAACAAATAGAAACAAAAATGGTAAAAAAAAAAAAAAAAAAAAAAAAAGGCTAATATAATGAAAATTATAAATGTATCCATTCGGTTATGGGCTGAATTTTGTCCTCCCTCACATTTCATATGTTAAAGCCCTAACACCTAGTACTCTCACAATGTGACTGTATTTGAAAACAAGACCTTTAAAATGTGATTAAGTTAAAATGGGGCCATTAGAGTGAGCCCTAATTCATTCTGGCTAGTGTTCTTCTAAGAGGAAATGTGGACACACAGACACTCCAGGGATGTGCACATGCAGAGAAGAGATGACATGAGGGCACAGCAAGAAGCTGGCTATCCTCAAACCAAGGGGAGAGGCCTCAGAGAAACCCAATCTGCCAATACCGTGATCTTGGACTTTTAGCCTCCAGAGCTGTGAGAAAAGAAGTTTCTATTGTTTAAACCACCCAGTCTGTGGTATTTTGTTATGGGAGCACTAGCAAACTAATACACTACCCGTCTCTCAGCTTTCTTCAGATCATAAAAATTAAGCCAAAATTAAAAAAAGAAATACCAAAAAATGTTATGTAACATTACTGATTATTGCAACACCACTGATATGTCTGACAAAAACACCACAAAATAGGGGGAAATGGAATAGAGCTATATAAGAGTAACAAAAATGAAAAGGTGGGGCCCCTGAGTGGCTTAGTTGGTTTAGGGTTTGACTCTTGATTTTGGCTCAGGTCATGATCAGGTTGGTGAGTTTGAGGCCTGAATCAGGCTCCATGGCAACAGTGCAGAGCCTGCTTGAGATTCTCAATCTCTCAATCTTCTTCTCTGCCCCTCCTCCACTCACATGCATGCTCGCTCTCTCTCAAAAATGAATAAATTTGAAAAAAATAAATGAAAAGGCAGCCTACTAAATGGGAAAAAATGTTTACAAATTAATATCCAAAATCAATTAAAAAAACCCCTCATACAACTCAAAAGCAAAAAACAAACAAAAAAACACACAATCCAATAAAGAATTGGGCAGAGGATAAGAACAGACACTTTTCATGCATATTAAAACATGTTGAACATCCTTACTCATCGGGGAAATGCAAATTCAAACCACAATTAGATATCCCCTCACACCTGCCATAATGGCTATTATCAAAAACAAACAAACAAACAAACAAACAAACAAAAAGATAACAATGTTGGTAAGTATCTGCAGAAAGGGACCACTGGCATACTGTTGGTGGGAATATAAAATGGTGCAGCCACTAAGGAAAACAGTATACAGCTTTCTCAAAAAATTAAAAATAGCACTACCATGTCATCTAGCAATTCCACTTCTGGGTATTTATCCAAAGAAATTGAAATCAGGATTTCAAAAATATATCTTTACTTTCATGTTCATTGCAACATTGTTCACAACAGCCAAAATACAGAAACAATCCAAACAACCCAAATGTCCATCCACAGATGAATGAATGAATAAAGAAAATGTGTTGAGTGTATGTATAATACGGTGGAACACTATTCAACCTCAAAAAGGAAGAAAATCCTGCAACATGTGACAACATGGATGAAACTCGGAGACATCATGTTAAGTGAAATAAGCCAGTCTCAGAAGGACAAATCCTGTATGATTCCATTTATATGCGGTGTCTAAAGTGGTCAAACTCAAAAAGTAAAGAATAGAATGGCAGTTGCTAGGATTTGGGACTATGATGAAAAGGAGAATTGTTATATAAAGTTTCAGTGATGCAAGATGAATAAGTACTAGAGATGTGATATACAATAGACTTAATAACACTGCACTGTGTGCTAAGAGGGTAAGTCTCATGTCATGTCAAGTATGCTTACCACCAAAAAAAAAAAAAAAAAGAAATTAACACAAGGAAACTTTTGAAAACAATGATGGATATGTTTGTTACCTTAATTGTGGTGATAGTATTATGGCTGTACGCATGTGTCAAAACTCATCAAATTGCATACAGTAAACATATGCAGGGTTTTTTTTCTGTTGTTTATCAACCCTACCTTAACAAAGATAAACAATAGAGAATATCAAGGAAGCCAGAAAAAAGGTTCTTTGAAAAGATCAATAACACTGATAAGACTGATCTAGACTGATCAAGAATAAAGGAAAGAAGATAAAATTATTAAAATAAGGAAAGGAAGAAGGGCCATCACCATTGACTTTCTAGGAAGAAAAGGATTATAAGAAAATATTATATAAACTTCTATGCCAACAAACTGATTACTTGGAGGAAATGCACAAATTCCTAGAATGGCACAAACTATCAAACCTGATTTAAGGAGAAATAGAATACCTAATTAGGCCCATAACAAATAAAGCAGTGGAACTAGCAATGAAATAAACTTCCCACAAAGCAAAGCTCGGACCTAGATGGCATTAGTTGTGAGTTCTACCGAAGACTAAAAAAATTAATACCAATCCTTCAAAAACTCTTCCAAAAAATAGAATAGAAAGGATCATTTTCCAAATCATTTTCAGAAGCTAGTACTAATGCCACAAAAAACAAAGTCATCACTAGAAAAGGGAATTACACCATTATATCCTACGATTATAAATGTAATATCTTCAACAAAATACTAGCAAATCAAATCTTACAACATATAAAATCATTATATAGCAAGAAATAGTTGCATTCTGCAAAGGAGGAATTTGAGAACAACTAATGTGGTAGACAGAGACGTGGGTAAATCCTGTCTCTGTTAAATCTAGGCCGGGTTGCCATTTGGGTTAAAAGTAATGTTAAATTTTGAGTAAAAATGATCAAATCTGGTCACTAGAGTGCATGTAATTTGGGGGGAAAACATGGACATTTTTATTTTATTGTAAAGTACGTTTCATATTCGACTGTTAATAATTAAATTCTGGTTTTTTAACTGTAACACATATTACTCAGCGATCAAAAAGAATGAAATCTTACCATCTGCAACAATGTGGATGGAAACTAGAGTGTTCTATGCTAAGCGAAATAAGTCAGAGAAAGACAAATATCATATGATTTCACTCATATGTGGAATTTAACAAACAAAACACATGAACATAAGGGGAAGGGAAGACAAAATAAAACAAAAACAGAGAGAGAGAAACCATAAGAGACTCTTTTTTTTTTTTAACTGAAATTTATTGACAAATTGGTTTCCATACAACACCCAGTGCTCATCCCAAAAGGTGCCCTCCTCAATACGTATCATCCACCCTCTCCTCCCTCCCACCCCCCATCAACCCTCAGTTTGTTCTCAGTTTTTAACAGTCTCTTATGCTTTGGCTCTCTCCCATTCTAACCTCTTTTTTTTTTTCCTTCCCCTCCCCCATGGGTTCCTGTTAAGTTTCTCAGGATCCACATAAGAGTGAAACCATATGGTATCTGTCTTTCTCTGTATGGCTTATTTCACTTAGCATCACACTCTCCAGTTCCATCCACGCTGCTACAAAAGGCCATATTTCATTTTTTCTCATTGCCACGTAATATTCCATTGTGTATATAAACCACAATTTCTTTATCCATTCATCAGTTGATGGACATTTAGGCTCTTTCCATAATTTGGCTATTGTTGAGAGTGCTGCTATGAACATTGGGGTACAAGTGGCCCTATGCATCAGTACTCCTGTATCCCTTGGATAAATTCCTAGCAGTGCTATTGCTGGGTCATAGGGTAGGTCTATTTTTAATTTTCTGAGGAACCTCCACACTGCTTTCCAGAGCGGCTGCACCAATTTGCATTCCCACCAACAGTGCAAGAGGGTTCCCGTTTCTCCACATCCTCGCCAGCATCTATAGTCTCCTGATTTGTTCATTTTGGCCACTCTGACTGGCGTGAGGTGATACCTGAGTGTGGTTTTGATTTGTATTTCCCTGATAAGGAGCGACGCTGAACATCTTTTCATGTGCCTGTTGGCCATCCGGATGTCTTCTTTAGAGAAGTGTCTATTCATGTTTTCTGCCCATTTCTTCACTGGGTTATTTGTTTTTTGGGTGTGGAGTTTGGTGAGCTCTTTATAGATTTTGGATACTAGCCCTTTGTCTGATATGTCATTTGCGAATATCTTTTCCCATTCCGTTGGTTGCCTTTTAGTTTTATTGGTTGTTTCCTTTGCTGTGCAGAAGCTTTTTATTTCATGAGGTCCCAGTAGTTCATGTTTACTTTTAATTCCCTTGCCTTTGGGGATGTGTCAAGTAAGACATTGCTACGGCTGAGGTCAGAGAGGTCTTTTCCTGCTTTCTCCTCTAAGGTTTTGATGGTTTCCTGTCTCACATTTAGGTCCTTTATCCATTTTGAGTTTATTTTTGTGAATGGTGTGAGAAAGTGGTCTAGTTTCAACCTTCTGCATGTTGCTGTCCAGTTCTCCCAGCACCATTTGTTAAAGAGGCTGTCTTTTTTCCATTGGATGTTCTTTCCTGCTTTGTCAAAGATGAGTTGGCCATACGTTTGTGGGTCTAGTTCTGGGGTTTCTATTCTATTCCATTGGTCTATGTGTCTGTTTTTGTGCCACATAAGAGACTCTTAAATACAGAGAACAAATTGGGGGTTGCTGGAGGGGTGTTGGGTGGGAGCATGGGCTAAATGGGTGATGGGCATTAAGGAGGGCACTTGTTGGGATGAGCACTGGGTGTTATAGGCAAGTGATGAATCACTAAATTCTACTCCTGAAATCATTAGTATACTATATGTTAACTAACCTAGATTTAAATAAAAATTTTTAAAAAGTGTAACATTAAAGGGGCGCCTGGGTGGCGCAGTCGGTTAAGCTTCCGACTTCAGCCAGGTCACGATCTGGCAGTCCGTGAGTTCGAGCCCCGCGTCAGGCTCTGGGCTGATGGCTCAGAGCCTGGAGCCTGTTTCCAATTCTGTGACTCCCTCTCTCTCTGCCCCTCCCCCATTCATGCTCTGTCTCTCTCTGTCCCAAAAATAAAGAAACGTTGAAAAAAAAAATTTTTAAATTAAAAAAAAAAAAGTGTAACATTAAAAACTAGGTCACTTACTGTGATGTTTATAATAATAATAAAGACTACATAAGAATTAATTAGCAGTTAAATTTCCTTTCTTTTCTATTGCATTATTTTTAAATTTTAAAATACATGCCTACTGTAAAATATTGATCTTAGAAATTTTGTAACTGGTTTTAAAAGTTTGAGTTAATGGGGTGCATGGGTGGCTCAACTGGTTAAGCATCTGACTTTGGCTCAGGTCATGATCTCATGGTTTGTGAGTTTCAGCCCTGAATGCGGCTCTCTGCTATCAGCACAGAGCCTGCTTTGGATCCTCTGTCCCTTTCTCTCTCTCTGCCCCTATCCCCACTCGTGGACACGGGTAGGCTTTCTCTAAAATAAACAAATATTTAAAAGAAAAAGTTTGAGTTTATATGTCCGTTGCCTAAGTCTGAGGGCCATATTCACATAAAGGAGAAAGGAGTCAAAATTCCCCAATTAACAATCTTGTCTTTTACCAGACAAACCATGCACTTCTCATAAGAAGCAACTATTTTAACTCAATCTGAGATAAACCATAGAGTAATAAAATATGATTTTTTGAAAAACTACAACTATAATCATCTAGCAACTCCTAGAACTTTGAGATTTCCTTTCAGTGCTACCACTAGAATGTAAGACTAATTATGTTTAATCTTGATGTCTTATGCAGAACAGTCATTTGGTTCATTTAAGGGCATATTTTAATACTGGATTAATGCTATATATTCTGACATTTTTCTGTTCCTTGTATTCTGATATAACACTTTAATAAAAGTACAGTAAATAAAACTCTCCCTCACATGAACACAGGAACCATAAATTCACCAATAACTGTTTTTTTATTTAAGTTTATTTATTTCTTTTGAGAGAGAGGACGTGAGCAGGGGAGAGGGAAAGAATCCCAAGCAGGCTCCACAATGCCAGTGCAGAGTCTCACACAGGGTTCGATCTTACAACCCTGAGATCATAACCTGAGCCAAAATCAAGAGTGGGATGCTTACTCGACTGTGCCACCACCCAGGTGCCCCTCACCAATAACTGTTTTAACAACAACAAAAATTGTTTTGTAAACAACAAATGATTATTAATAAGAAATTACCAAAAGTCTTCATATATAGTGATTTTAAAAACTGGAAATTATCAAATACTAAAATAATAAGCATACATACAACTTCTAGTGTCAACACAAGTACTGTTGTTGACGATTTGATTTCTAAAGGTGATGGAAACAGTGTACAATTGAAGCAGTACAGAGGTATCATTGACCATCTTGTCCCTCAATATGTAAGTTCATAAAGATATTTGTCTATTGTGACCTTAAATAATACGTCAGCATTTTATTGTCTTTTCATCTCAAATTTGTGTTGTTGTAATTGTTGTTATTAAATCTCCAAATGTGTAAATGCATGGTTAACGTGCAATTTTAATTAATCATGATGCCTTAAGTAAAAATTCATTTTCTGTTTGAATCAATATTTCACTTTTTGAAAGCAACAGATGTAATAAGATTAGGAACAAAAAAGCCTATTAATTATAACTTTTTAAAGTAATCTCTATACCCAATGTGGGGTTCGAACTTACAACCCTGGGATCAAGGGTCACATGCTCTACTTACTGAGCAAGTCAGGCGCACCATAATTATAAATTAAAAAAAAATTAAAATAGTACATCTCAGTACACAGAAAGCTCATAAACAAAATTCATAAATTTGATATGATCAATCTTTTAGCTTTATATAGATCAAACAGCATGTCAAGAAAAATTGATTTATCTTCATTATTTATTCTGTTTTATATGATGGTGCTCATAAATTTACTATGTAACATAATATTTATTGTGTAATAGGTGTAATATCAACACAAAGTTTCTCCTCAAATGGTTCATAGTGAAAAGAATTACTTATTTCCCCTTAAGCTTGAACATGACTAATGGCAAAGAAATTATATGAAAAGAATAACTTACCTGAAGTCCCCAGCAGTATGGAAGGGATTTTTAACCTTTACAGTGATTTCTTTCCATGTGTAACATGGGGATTTACAATTTATAATTTCCTAAAATAAAAAAAAAATTCTATATGAAAATAACAAAAGAGTACTATGAATTGCCATATATAAACTTAAACTATTTAAAAAACAGCCTGTTTAAATATTACAGTGATATTAATTTATATAATTCCTCTTGTCCCACAAATAAATTGTACTACTAAAATCTGGGTGGGAAAGAACAAAAATAGATTGATTTCACGACATTAATGATCCATAATACTTTGCTAACAAGTGAATTATTTGTCACAATAGTGTGTCCTGAATTGATTTCTTTAAAATTGATTTCCTTAATGACCGAGCATGGTTTCACATCTGCAAGTTCATCAATCACATACATGCCTACTATATGTGACATAAAGAAGAGGCAGAGTGCACACATAGAGCTCTGTGAGTATAAACACATGCTTGTGTTTATAATGTGGTGGCTAAGATGACGTATTTGTATTATAATAAAAGTACAGGGGCATCTGGGTGGCTCAGTGAGTTGGGTATCCAACTTCAGCTCAGGTCATGATCTCACAGTTTGTGAGTTCGAGCCCCCATGTCGGGCTCTGTGCTGACAGCTCAGAGCCTGGAGCCTGCTTCAGATTCTGTGTCTCCCTCTCTCTCTTCCCCTCCCCCACTCATGTTCTGTCTTTCTCTCTCAAAAATAAGTAAACAGTAAAAAAAAAGAAAAAAGCACAAATATAAAACTAAAACCTCAAACTACCCGAAGGACTTCCACAGAAAATAAGATTCTAGGAATTCTACATTTTTAGATCGGTCATGTTATTATCTTATTTTATTTCTCCATTATTATCCAATCCACACCCTGGTTTACTAAAACCATGAGTAGCCAGATGGAGAAGGAAACAGAGAGCCCGCATGAGCTTCATAGTATAGATTTGATCCATGGGACATTCAAGATAAATTGATAAATGTTCCTATCAGAGAAGAGAAACATTTTTTTACTGCATAAACCACCAACACTTAATTCAAACAAAAACATAGACAAAAGCCCAGGGACTTCTTACCTTAAAATCACAAGTCTTCAGGGCAGAAGGGGATGTAAAGTTGCTATGTGTACAGTGAATGACTCCATCATGAAAAGAACGAATATAATCCTAAAAATCTGACCTTAAAGTAAGACTCAATACAAATCCATTCAAATTCCCTTATAAAATTGAAGAATTATTTCCAGAGAAAGAGTATCAAAGCAAGAATATCAGAGACACAGAAGCCGAGAATTGTGCATATGTAAGTATGTGCACATATGTGTCTATACACACACCATCTCAAAGAACAGGTGCTATATAGAGATAAAACTTGGAGGAATAGCTGTGCTTGGGACACTCCATGGCCTGCGAAGAGAAGCAGACATATAAAATAGGGAAAATTTACTTACAATGGCCTTAAAGTTGAGGACTTCACCCTTAAGAGCAAAAGTCATTGTAGTACCTCCTATCCCATGCTTAGGTTTTGAAATCAATAACAGTGAAGCTTCAGCAGGATGAAGGAAGCGACTGGTGAATTTCACAGTGATACTGATTTCGTTTCTATTGAGAAAAGATAAAGGGGAAATATTTTACTGAAAAAAAACGCAGCAAGTATCTCTTCAGCATAGATGATGTGCCCAGTGTCTACATCCTGCAATATACTCACTTCTACAATAAAATTAAAGACTGCTGCAGATCTCAGCAAGCCTACAGTACAGTTATTGTCATCAGTTAAAACACCTTGATCCAATCTGTAAAATCTACAGTTACCTTCAAATGTATGTATAATCTACCAAATATTGGATTTCCAGTTAGCCACAGGAAATTGTGTATATATACTTTTATGTGAAATTCTTAGGACATTTCTGTGCTACTGTTTAGGCAAACTCTTAGTCATATCACTGATTTTTTTGTCACACGGAGGAAAAAAATGAGAAAGACTAAGAATTCAAAAAATACTTAAAGCCATGGTTGAAAATAAAATTTAAATCTGGAATCAAAATAATGGTATGTAAGTAGCAGGATTTTTGAGAGAAACACATAAATAAAAGAAGGAATATAGAAAGCCATGTCTGTCTCCCTTAAACTTCAACTTTCTAGTCTAGAACACAGTAAAATGGTAAGGAGTCTGTGGACTTGGGGGAGATTCCACTTACTAGTGTGTCGGGGAATGAATACACTATGGCATCCTGGCAACCTAGCATGCCAACACATGAGCCACATATACAAGGCTTAGCTTCAGTGAATAAAAGTCTTGGCAGAAAGCCTGTGATCCTCTGGTAGTAGAAGAACATGGAGGCAGGTGAAGAGCTGCTACAAAAACCTTTTTCACTTGCCTCCCTACTGCCCCGGAGAGGGTGTCATCAGTTTCTCACTGCCCCCTAGATTCTGATGCGATATAAAGGTTGCTACCTAGCTCCCTTCAGGGTAGAGTTACAGGCTATAAAACTGCTTAGGTGCAGCATGAAATTGGCTGTCAGCAACATGGTGTCCTACTACATATGATGCATTCATCAACAAAAGCCCTTTTGATATGGTATGACCCTGCACAAGGGACATGGGTATCTAGCCCTTTTAATTTGTTTTCACTGTTTATATAACTAACGAAATCCTCATATAAAACAAATGGGCTAAGTGTTTCATAACTGGCTAAATCTTGCAGCCTAGCCTAGCCTTGCCTTGCCACAAATGTGGGTGAAAAATTGTGGGGAAATTTTACCTTGGCTTTTGCTCTGGCTGTGAGCATAGTTATCACAATTATTCCTTTTACAAACTATCACCTAATGCCTTCTCTTAGAATACCCTTATTTGGAAGTGGAGATGGGAATAGATTCTCTCAGTGTTCACCTTTGACTTAACTTCCCCCAAATCCTTGTGGAATTACTGTTCAATGGGTAAGTCTAGGGAGTATCAAAAAGTAAAATGAATTAAAGATTTTCAAAATCAATAGAAATACTCTTAAAACTGCTTTTTATGGAAAATTACAACTCACATGTAGCATGAGTGGGGATGGTTTTTACTCAGGTATGTCATCACTAATGTCCTCAATTTATACAAAGGACATTTTGTTGGCCATTATGAAAAGCTCATGGACTTGAATTTAATTAAGTAGAAAGAATATGTGAACTTGAGATCTCTTTCAGGGTGTATAGGCTCAAATTCTGTGTTAGGATACCTGTGAGTGACTTACGATTTTTTTTAGATATTCTAAAATTCATCATTAGATCAAGCCATTCATTCATTCATTCATTCATTCATTCAGTTGATACTTATAAAGAATTTATAATGTTCCAAGCACTGTTTTAGGTTTTGGGATACAGTAATTAGAAAAAAAAAAAAACATACTATTCCTGATATCCTGGATCTTACATTCTATAGGACAAGCAGAATATTAATTATGTTGTCACAAAATAAATGTGAAAATTACAAATGTATGTATGTACTAGGAAGTGCTATGAGAACATATAATAGGGAGTGTGGTATAGTCTGAAGGGTGAGAGGGAGGGATATGTTAGGTGGGATATAAAGGATGAGAACAAGTTAGCTAGAATGAGCATGGGAGGAAAGAAAGCCTCAAGGCCTCTGGTATGAGGAATTATGATGTGTTTGAAGAACTCACCAAAGGCCAGTGGTGCTAAAGTTTAGAGAGCAAGAGGGTTAGCGATACAAGACATATCCAGGAGCCAGCTCTGAAAGGCCACATGTTGACATATTCAATCTATATTTTAATGGTAATGGGAAGCTATGGGAATATTTTAAACCGAGGAGTGATATAAGCAAATTTGCATTTTAAAAAATTGTTGCCATTCTAAGAGGATGAATTGCAGATGAGCCTCTTCATCTGGACTCTGAGCTTTGGAGCAAACTTGGAGCAAAGAGCTTACCCTTGCAACACCCATGTCAGATTCCCCACTGGTGTTCCAGATATTACAAACAACTGACAAGGATCACCACCCACAGAACTCCACCCATGCTACTACGAGGGCTGCCTGAATGGCGTGGTTTGAGATACCCATTTGGGGAGGAGAGATTGGGGTGTCGCCATTTTTCTCCCCATCACCAACACAGTGGTGCTTCAGGGAACAGGTCAGTGGCAACCATTGGAGGTGGAAGCCATTTACGCCAAACCCTGCACCTCCATGCCTGGTAACTGCTTTATCCACCAGAGTGAGATTAACACTGACTGAACCAGAAGACCTCTCCTCCAGACCAGCACAGGCCTCAGTCCCAAGGCACCAACAAACAACTGTCGTGTGGTTTTGTATGTTATTCTGTTTTTGTTTTAATTATATATTTTTCACTTTTCTTTCCTTCTCTTTTCCCTTTCTTTTCTTTCTATTCTCCTCTTTTTTTCTTTCCCCATTGGAATTAGCATCATACTTCCTGATTCAATTTTTGGTCAATTCTTATTATATAAATATTTTTTCTTTCTTTCCTTTTTTTTTTTTGTTTGTTTAAT
This sequence comes from Prionailurus bengalensis, assembly GCF_016509475.1. NCBI lineage: Eukaryota > Metazoa > Chordata > Mammalia > Carnivora > Felidae > Prionailurus > Prionailurus bengalensis. The sequence goes on along the minus strand of NC_057361.1, from coordinate 31,867,648 downwards.
CAGGCAATTTACTTTATTTTTTTAATACCTGTTCTGTACCTCTGTCTTCTTTATTTTCCTCTCTCTGTCTCAGTATTAAGTCTAACAGTTTCTTTCCTTCTCTAACTGGTCTTTTTTATTCCACCCTGTAATTTCTCTCTTGTATAGGATAAGGCTTCTTCCCTGGCCACTTTTTCCTTCTTTCCAGAGTTACTTCAAAGAACAAATCACAGCATACCTGGGGGAAGGTCCAATCCACCAATACGAGCAGTGGGATAAAGCAACCAAAGATGCAACAACAGAGTCACACAACACACACCAAGGACACTTCCAGAAGTACCAGGTCCTGGATCATGTGTAACCTCTTTTTAATATAGCATTATTCATACATACAGGACTCATAACAAGCTATTAAAACACATAAAAGACAGAAAACTAGCCAAAATAACAAAAGAGAAGAATTCCCCTCAAAACAAATTCCAGGAAGAAAAGACAGCCAGAGAATTGCTCAAAACAGATATAAACAATGTATCTGAACAAGAACTTAGAATAATGATCATAAGGCTAAGAGCTGGGCGTGAAAAGAAGATAGCGGAGAAACAACTGCTGCAGAGATCAAGGACCTAAGAAATGGTAATGATGAGTTAAGAAGTGCTGTAAATGAGATGCAAAATAAACTAGATGCACTGACAGCAAGGACAGGAGAAGCAGAGGAGAGAACAGGTGAAATAGAAGCTAAAATGATGGAAAATGATAAAGCTGAGAAAAAGAGGGAAAGGAAATTACTAGACCATGAGGGAAGAATTAGAGACCTAAGTGATTCAATGAAACGAAACAATATCAGTGTCATAGAAATTACAGAAGAAGAAGGAGAGAGAAAGAGACAGAAGGTTTATTTGAACAAATTATAGCTGAGAACTTCCTTCTGGGAAGGACACAGACATCCAAATCAAGAGAGCACAGAGAACTCCCGTCAAAATAAACAAAAAAACAAAAAAAAAAACAGGTCAAAACCAGAACATATAATAGTGAAATTGGCAAAATGCAAAGATAAAGAGAGAATTCTGAAAGCAGCTAGAGACAAAAGGGCCTTAACAAAGAAGGGTAGACACATAATGGTAGTAGCAGACCTGTCCACTGAAACTTGGCAGGCTAGAAAAGAATGGCAGGAGATATTCAATGTGCTGAATAGGAAAAATATACAGCGAAGAATCCTGTATCCACCAAGGCTGTCATTCAGAAGAGTTACAGGCTTTCCCAGACCAAAAAAAAAAAAAAAAAAAAAAAAGAAACTAAAGGAGTTCAAGACCACTAAACTAGACTTGCAGGATATCCTAAGGTGGACTCTGTGAGTGGAAAGTGGCAAAGACTACAAAGGACCCGAGATATCACCACACGAATGAAACCTACAGATAACACAATGACACTAAATCCGTAACTTTCAATAATCACTCTGAATGTAAATGAACTAAATGCCCCAATCAAAAGACATAGGGTATCAGAATGGATTAAAAAAAAAAAAAAGCAAGATCCATCCATACGCTGCCTATAACAATCTCATTTTAGATCTGAGGACAACTGCAGATTGGAAGAGAGGGGATAGGGACCATCTATCATGCTACTGGATGTCAAATGAAAGCCGAAGTAGCTGAAGTAGATTTAAAAACAAAGACAATAACAAAAGATGAAGAAGGGTATTATATCATGATTAAGGGGTCTATCCATCAAGAAGAGCTAAAAATTGTAAATGTTTATGCCCCCAATGTGGAAACCCACATATATACATCAATTCATTACACACATAACTAAATGTATAGAGAACAATACTGTGATTGTAGGGGACTTTAATACTCCACTTATAGCAATGGACAGATCATCTATACAGAAAATCAACAAAGAAACCACAACTCTGAATGACACACTGGACCAAAAGGACTTGACAGATATATTCAGAACTTTTCATCCAAAAGCAGAATACACATTCTTCTCAAGTGTACATGGAATATTCTCCAAAATAGATCACATACTGGGTCACAAAACAGCCCTCCACAAATATAAAAGGAATGAGATCATACCATGCATATTTTCAGATCATAATGCTTTGAAACTTGAAATCAACCACAAGAAAAAATTTGGAAAGCCTCCAAAAAAATGGAGGTTACAGAATATCCTACTAAAGAATGAACGGATCAACCAGGAAATTAAAGAAGAAATTAAAAAGTATATGGAAACAAATGAAAATGAAAACTTAACAGTCAAAACGCTTTGGGATGCAGCAAAGGCAGTCCTAAGAGGAAAATACAATGCAATCCAGACCTATCTCAAGAAGCAAAAAAGGTTCCAAATACAGAACCTAACCTTACACCTAAAGGAACTAGAAACACAGCATCAAAATACTCCAAGTCAGCAGAAGAGAAATAATAAAGATTGGAGCAGAAATAAACACTGTAGAACCCATTCGCCAAATAGTAAAACATATCAATGAATCTAAGACCTGGTTTGTTGGGAGAAAAATAAAATTGATAAACCCCTAGCCACACTTCTCAAAAAGAAAAGAAAGAGGACCCAAGTAGATACAACCACAAATGAAAGAGGAGAGAGTTCAAAACAAATAGCATAGAAACACAAAGAATTCTTAGAGAATACTATGAAAAACTATATGCCAACAAACTGAACAATATGGAAGAAATGGACAAATTCTTATACACCCACCAACCTACCAAAACTCAATCAGGAAAAAATAGAAAATTTGAACAGACCCATAACCAGCAAAGAAATGGAATCAGTTATCAAAAATCTCCCAACAAAAAATAGTCCTGGGCCAGAGGGTTCGCAGGGGAATTCTACCAGACATTTAGAGCAGAGTTAATAATTATTCTTCTCAAGCTGTTCCAAAAAATAGAAATGGGAGGAAAGCTTCCAGACTCATTCTATGAAGTCAGCATTACCTTCATTCCCAAAGCAGAAAAACATCCCACTAAAAAGGAGAATTACAGGACAATATTTCTGATGAACATGGCCTAAAAAATTCTCAACAAGAAACTGGCAAATCAAATTGAATTGTATATTAGAATTATTCACCATGGCTCTTTCAGAAGATGGCAGTGTAGGAGGACACTGGGCCCACGGTGTCCTGCTGACCACTTAGATTCCACCCACATCTGCCTAAATAACCCAGAAAACTGCCAGAATGGACTCTCCGGAGCCAAGCATAGATGAGAGGCTGACAGAAGAGGACAGGAAGGGTGGAGAGGAGGTGTGCACTACACAGACTGGCGGGAGGGAGCCGGGGTGGTGGAGAGGCAGCCCGCGTGGCAAGGTGGAATCCCCAAGTTTGGCGTGCAAAAGTGGAGGGGCCGGACTGCCTGAGTTCTGACAGCCAGCGGGACTTAACATTTGGAATGTTATAAGTCGACAGCTCTGCTCCGAGAGTGGGAGGGCTAGAGGACAACAGGAAGGAGGGTTGTTGAGCCCCAGAGGACAGAGCTCAGCTTGGCAGGGAATAAAGGCACTGGGAAGCACCATCTCCCTCGCCCATTCCCCAGCCAAAATCCCAAAGGGAAACGGTTCCCATCAGGGAACTTGCTTGCACCGTGCAAACACCCAACGCTGTGCTTCTGCGAATCCATCCCTCCCACAGGTCTACCTCTCGCCCAGTGCCACAGGGTCCCTCCTGAAGCAGACCACCAAAGGCAAAGCGAGCTGAGTCTGCCCCTCCCACCCCTGTGCGCCTTGCGGATCCACCCCAGCTAATACGCCAGATCCCATGGAAGCAGCACCACAAGCCTGGCAGTGTGCAAGCAGCCCAGACAGGGGCCACACCATTCCACAGTGAGTCCTGCCCCTGGGAGAGGGGAAGATAAGGTAACACCAGCCTGACTATGGCTTCAGTGGTGGGCTGGGGGCAGACAACAGGTCTGACTGCGGCACCGCCCACCAACTCAAGTTACTCCAGACAGCACAGAGGAAGAGCCCTGCAGTTCCGCGCCACTCCAGGTACTATCCAAAATGACGAAACAGAAGACTTCTCCACAAAAGAAACTCCAGGAAGTAGTGACAACTAACGAACTGATCAAAAATGATTTAAGCAATATAACAGAAAAGGAATTTAAAATAAGTCATAAAATTAATTGCTGGGATTGAAAAAAATATAGAGGACAGCAGAGAATCTATTACTACAGAGATCAAGGGACTAAGAAACAGTCAGAAAAATACTATAAATACTATAAATGAGCTGCAAAATAAATTGGAGGCAATGACAGCTCGGATTGAAGAGTCAGAGGAAAGAATAGGTGAATTAGAAGATAAAATTATGGAAAAAGAGGAAGCTGAGAAAAAGAGATAAAAAAATCCAGAAGTATGAGGGGAGAATTAGAGAACTAAGTGACACAATTAAACGCAATAATCTATGCATAATTGGGATTCCAGAGGAGGAAGAGAGAGGGAAAGGTGCTGAAGGTGTACTAGAAGAAATCATAGCTGAGAACTTCCCTGATCTGGGGAAGGATAAAGGCAATGAAATCCAAGAGGCACAGAGAACTCCATTCAGACGTAACTTCAATCGATCTTCTGCACAACATATCATAGTGAAACTGGCAAAATACAAGGATAAAGAGAAAATTCTGAAAGCAGCTAGGGATAAACATCTCTAACATAAAAAGGGAGACTGATAAGACTCATAACAGATCTATCTACTGAAACTTGGCAGGCCAGAAAGGAATGGCAGGAAATCCTCAAAGTGGTGAACAGAAAAAAAATGCAGCCGAGAATCTTTCATCCAGCAAGTTTGTCATTTAGAATAGGAGAGATAAAGGTGTTCCCAAACAAACAAAAACTGAAGGAATTCATCACCACTAAACCAGCCCTACAAGAGATCCTAAGGGGGATCCTGTGAGACGAAGTACCAGAGATATCACTGCAAGCATGAAACCTACAGACATCACAATGACTCTAAACCCATATCTTCCTATAACAACACTGAATGTAAATGGACTAAATGCTCCAACCAAAAGACAAAGAGTATCAGAATGGATAAAAAAACCAAGACCCATCTATTTGCTGTCTACAAGAGACACATTTTAGACCTGAGGAAACCTTCAGATTGAAAGTGAGGGGATGGAGAACTATCTATCATGCTACTGGAAGTCAAAAGAAAGCTGGAGTAGCTATACTTCTATCAGACAAACTAGACTTTCAATTAAAGGCTGTAACAAGAGATGAAGAAGGGCATTATATAATAATTATAGGTCTATCCATCAGGAAGAGCAACAATTATAAATGTCTATGCGCCAAATATGGGAGCCCCCAGATATATAAAACAATTCATCATAAACATAAGCAACCTTGTTGATAAGAATGTGGTAATTGCAGGGGACTTTAATACTCCACTTACAACAATGGATAAATCATCTAGACACACGGTCAATAAAGAAACAAGGGCCCTAAATGATACATTGGATCAGATGGACTTGACAGATATATCTAGAACTCTGCATCCCAAAGCAACAGAATATACTTTCTTCTTGAGTGCACATGGAACCTTCTCCAAGATAGATCACATACTGGGTCACAAAACAGCCCTTCATAAGTATACACGAATTAATATCATACCATGCACACTTTCAGGCTACAATGCTATGAAGCTTGAAATCAACCACAGGAAAACATCTGGAAAACATCCAAAGGCATGGAGGTTAAAGAACAGCCTACTAAAGAATGAATGGGTCAACCAGGCAATTAGAGAAGAAATTAAAAAATACATGGAAACGAATGAAAATGAAAATACAAAAATCCAAACGCTTTGGGATGCAGTGAAGGCATTCCTGAGAGGAAAATATATTGTGATCCAGGCCTATCTCAAAAAACAAGAAAAATCCCAAATGCAAAATCTCACAGCACACCTAAAGGAAATAGAAACAGAAGAGCAAAGACACTGCAGACCCAGCAGAAGAAGAGAAACAAGAAGGATCAGAGCAGAAATAAACAATATAGAATAAAAAAAAAAAAAAACTGTACAGCAGATCAATGGAAACCAAGAGTTGGTTTTTTTGAAAACATAAACAAAACTGATACACCTCTAGCCAGGCTTCTCAAAAAGTAAAAGCAGATGACCCAAATAGATAAAATCATGAATGAAAATGGAATTACTACAACCAATCCCTCAGAGATACAAGCAATTATCAGGGAATACTATGAAAAATTATATGCCAACAAACTGGACAACCTGGAGGAAATGGACAAATTCCTAAACACCCACATGCTTCAAAAACTCAATCAGGAGGAAATAGAAAGCTTGAACAGACCCATAAGCAGCGAAGAAATTGAATCAGTCATCAAAAATCTCCCAACAAACAAGAGTCCAGGACCAGATGGCTTCCCAGGGGAGTTCTACCAGACGTTTCAAGCAGAGATAATACCTATCCTTCTCAAGCTATTCCAAAACGTAGAAAGGGAAGGAAAACGCCCAGATTCATTCTATGAAGCCAGTATTACCTTGATTCCTAAACCAGACAGAGACCCAGCAAACAAAGAGAACTACAGGCCAATATCCCTGATGAATATGGATACAAAAATTCTCAATAAGATACTAGCAAATCGAATTCAACAGCATATAAAAAGAATTATTCACCATGATCAAGTGGGATCCATTCCTGGGATGCAGGGCTGGTTCAACATTTGCATATCAATCTATGTGATACATCACATGAATAAAAGAAAAGATAAGAACCATATGATCCTGTCAATCGATGCAGAAAAAGCATTTGACAAAATTCAGCATCCTTTCTTAATAAAAACCCTTGAGAAAGTCGGGATAGAAGGAATATACTTAAAGATCATAAAAGCCATTTATGAAAAGCCCACAGCTAACATCATCCTCAATGCGGAAAAACTGAGAGCTTTCTCCCTGAGATCAGGAACACGACAGGGATGTCCACTCTCACCACTGTTGTTTAACATAGTGTTGGAAGTTCTAGCATCAGCAATCAGACAACAAAAGGAAATCAAAGGCATCAAAATTGGCAAAGATGAAGTTAAGCTTTCACTTTTTGCAGATGACATGATATTATACATGGAAAATCCGATAGACTCCACCCAAAGTCTGCTAGAACTGATACATGAATTCAGCAAAGTTGCAGGATATAACATCAATGTACAGAAATCACTTGCATTCTTATAAACTAATAATGAAGCAACAGAAAGACAAATAAAGAAACTGATCCCAGTCACAATTGCACCAAGAAGCATAAAATGCCTAGGAATAAACCTAACCAAAGATGTAAAAGATCTGTATGCTGAAAAGTATAGAAAGCTTATGAAGGAAATTGAAGAAGACATAAAGAAATGGAAAAACATTCCGTGCTCATGGATTGGAAGAATAAATGTTGTTATAATGTCAATACTACCCATAGCTATCTCACATTCAATGCAATCCCAATCAAACTTGCACCAGCATTCTTCTCGAAGCTAGAACAAGTAATCCTAAAATTTGTATGGAACCACAAAAGGCCCCGAATAGCCAAAGTAATTTTGAAGAAGAAGACCAAAGCAGGTAGCATCACAATCCCAGACTTTAGCCTCTACTACAAAGCTGGAATCATCAAGACAGCATGGTATTGGCACCAAAACAGACACATAGACCAATGGAATAGAATAGAAACCCCAGAACTAGACCGACAAACGTATGGCCAACTAATCTTTGACAAAGCAGGAAAAAATATCCAATGGAAAAAAGACAGTCTCTTTAAGAAATGGTGCTGGGAGAACTGGACAGCAACATGGAGAAGATTGAAACTAGACCACTTTCTTACACCATTCACAAAAACAAAGTCAAAATCGATAAAAGACCTGAATGTGAGACAGAAAACCATCAAAACTCTAGAGGAGAAAGCAGGAAAAGACCTCTTTGACCTTAGCCGCAGCAATGTCTTACTTGACACATCCCCAAAGGCAAGGGAATTAAAAGTAAACATGAACTACTGGGACCTCATGAAATAAAAAGCTTCTGCACAGCAAAGGAAACAACCAACAAAACTAAAAGGCAACCAACGGAATGGGAAAAGATATTTGCAAATGACATATCAGACAAAGGGCTAGTATCCAAAATCTATAAAGAGCTCACCAAACTCCACACCCGAAAAACAAATAACCCAGTGAAGAAATGGGCAGAAAACATGAATAGACACTTCTTTAAAGAAGACATCCAGATGGCCAACAGGCACATGAAAAGATGTTCAGCGTCGCTCCTTATCAGGGAAATACAAATCAAAACCACACTCAGATATCACCTCACGCCAGTCTGAGTGGCTAAAATGAACAAATCAGGAGACTATAGATGCTGGAGAGGATGTGGAGAAACGGGAACCCTCTTGCACTGTTGGTGGGAATGCAAACTGGTGTAGCTGCTCTGGAAAACAGTGTGGAGGTTCCTGAAAAAATAAAAAATAGACCTACCCTATGACCCAGCAATAGCACTGCTAGGAATTTACCCAAGGGATACAGGAGTACTGATGCATAGGGGCACTTGTACCCCACTGTTTATAGCAGCACTCTCAACAATAGCCAAATTATGGAAAGAGCCTAAATGTCCATCAACCAACGAATGGATAAAGAAATTGTGGTTTATATACACAATGGAGTACTATGTGGCAATGAGAAAGAATGAAATATGGCCTTTTGTAGCAACGTGAATGGAACTGAAGAGTGTGATGCTAAGTGAAATAAGTCATACAGAGTGAGACAGATACCATATGTTTTCACTCTTATGTGGATCCTGAGAAACTTAACAGAAACCCATGGGGGAGGGGAAGGAAAAAAAAAGAAGTTATAGTGGGAGAGAACCAAAGCATAAGAGACTCTTCAAAACTGAGAACAAACTGAGGGTTGATGGGGGGTGGAAGGGAGGACAGGGTGGGTGATGGGTACTGAGGAGGGCACAATTTGGGATGAGCACTGGGTATTGTATGGAAACCAATTTTACAATAAATTTCATGTTAAAAAAATACAAGTAAAAAAAATCAAAATAATATTCACATTTGAAAACAATTTAGGGAGAAAATCTCATGGTTTTTGGCAGATTTGTACATCTTAAGAATTATTTTAGATGAAATATTAAAACTGAGACTTGGAAAAACTATAGAATGCTCATATGCTTGCTTAAATAAATAAAAATTAAAGGAGATTTTTCTTGTGCCTACCCCCAACAGCAAGAACCTGTAGATTTATATAGTTTCAACTCTTAGAAAACTGGACTGTCAGATATGCAAAAACATAAATAAAGAACATGGAAAATGTTGCAAAACTAAAAAAAAATATATTCACCATGATTAAGTGGGAGTCATTCCTGGATTGGAGGGCTGGTTCAATATTCGTAAATGGATCAATGTGATACATCACATTAATAGAAGAAAGGATAAGAACCACATGATCCTGTCAATAGATGCAGAAAAAGCATTTGACAAAATATAGTACCCTTTCTTGATAAAAATCCTCAAGAAAGTTGGGATAGAAGGAACACACCTTAACATCATAAAAGCCATATATGAAAGTCCCACAGCTAGTATCATCCTCCATGGGGAAAAACTGAAAGCTTCTCCCCTGAGATCAGGAATACGAGAAGATTATCCATTCTTACCACTGATGTTTAACATAATATTGGAAGCCCTAGCCTCAGCAATCAGACAACAAAATGAAATAAAAAGCATCCATATAGACAAGGAATAACTCAAACTTTCACTCTGCAGGTGACATGATACTCTACATGGAAATCCTGAAAGACCACCAAAAACTGCTAGAACTGATATATGAATTCAGCAAAGTCACAGGATATAAAATCAATGTACAGAAATTGGTTGTACCTCAATACATCAATAATGAGTCTAGAGAAAAAGATATCAAGGAATTAATCCCATCTATAATTGCACCAAGAACCATAAAATACCTAGGAATAAACCTAACCAAAAAGGTAAAAGATCTGTACACTGAAAACTATAGAATGCTTATGAAAAACTTGAAGAAGACACAAAGAAATGGAAAAACATTCCACACTCACGGATTAGAAGAACAAATGTTAAAATGTCAATACTACTCAAAACAATCTACACATTCAATGCAATCCCAGTCAAAATAGCACCTGTACTCTTCACAGAGCTAGAACAGTCCTAAAATGTATATGGAACCATAAAAACCATGAAGAGCCAAAGTAATGTTGAAAAAGAAAACCAAATCTGGAGGCATCACAATCCCTAATTTTAGCCTGTACTACAAAGTTGTAATCATCAAGGCGGTATGGTATTGGCACAAAAACTGACACAAATACCAATGGAATAGAACAGAGAACCCAGAATTATACCCACAAATGTATGGCCAACTAATCTTCAAGAAAGCAGGAAAGAGTATCCAGTGGAAAAAATACAGTCTCTTTAGAAAATGGTGCCAGGAGAACTGGACAGCCACTTTCTTACAACATACCCCAAAATAAATTCAAAATGGATGAAAGACCTAAATGTGAGGCAGGAAACGATCATAACTATAGAGTAGAAAACAGGCAACAACGTCTTTGACCTCAGTCACAGCAACTTCTTGCTTGACATGTCTCCAAAGGCAAGGGAAATAAGAGCAAAAATGAACTATTGGGACCTCATTAAGATACAAAGCTTCTGCACAGCAAAGGAAACAATCAACAAAGCTAAAAGGCAACCAAGAGAATAGGAGAAGATATTTGCAAATACCATATTGGATAAAGGGTTAGTATCCAAAATCTATAAAGAACTTATCAAACTCAACACCCGAAAAACAAATAATCCAGTGAAGAAATGGGCAGAAGACATGAATAGATACTTTTCCAAAGAAGACATCCAACAGACACATGAAAAGATGCTGAACATCACTTATTATCCGGGAAGTACAAATCAAAACCACAATGAGACAGCACCTCACACCGGTCAGAGAAGCTAAAATTAACAACTCAGGAAAAACAGATGTTGGTGAGGATATGGAGAAAGGGGAACCCTCTTATACTGTTGGTGGGAATGCAAACTGGTGCAGCTACTCTGGAAAACAGTATGGAGGTTCCTCAAAAAATTACAAATAGAATTACCCTCAACCCAGCAATACCACTACTAGGAATTTATCCAAAGGATACAGGAGTGCTGATCCGTAGAGCCACAGGTACCCCAATGTTTATAACAGCGCTTTTGACAATAGATAAATTATGGAAACAGCTCAAATGTCCACTCACTGTTGAATGGAGAAAGAAGGTGTGGTATATATACACAATGGAATACTATTCAGTGATGCAAAAGAATGAAATCTTGCCATTTGCAACAATGTGGACAGAACTGAAGGGTATTACACTAAGTGAAGTAAGTCAGACAAAGACAGATATCAGGTTTTCACTCATATGTGGAGTTTGAGAAACTTAACAAAAAACCTTAGGGGGAAGGGAAGAAAAAATAAATTACAAAGAGAGAAGGCAAATGACAAGAGACTCTTAAATACAGAGAACAAACTGAGGGTTGATGGGGGTGGGGTTTGGGGGGATGCAGTGAAAATGGGTGATGGGAGTTGGGGAGGGCATTTGTGATGAACACACTTTTCTTTGGAAAAGTGATGAGCACTGGGTGTTGTATGTAAGTGATGAATCATGGGAATCTACTCCAGAAGCCAAGACTATACTGTATACACATTATGTTAGCTAACTTGACAATAAATGATTTTTTAAAAATTTAAAAAGATTAAAATTAAATTAAAAATTAAAAGATGATGGCACATTAAATTTAGTATGGAACAGGTGAATAAGAAGAAAAGATGTCACACTTAAGATAAATTTGGTGGGGGCACGTGGGCAGCTCAGTCTGTCAAGCATCTGACTTTGGCTCAGGTCATGTTCTCACAGTTCATGGGTTTAAGCCCCGCATCGGGCTTTGTGCTGACAGCTCAGAGCCTGAAGCCTGCTTCGGATTCTGTGTCTCCCTCTCTCTTTCTGCCCCTCCCCTGCTCACACTGTCTTTCTCTGTCTCTGTCTCTCTTTCTAAAATAAACATTAAAGAAAAAAAGATAAATTTGGTAAAATCAACAGGACTTGCTACCAGATTGGACTTCTGTTCAAAAAAGAAAAAAAAGGTGTTTTAGAATGACCATATTCTAACATGCATTCAATAAATGAACTTATACTCAAATCTTATGAAACACATTTTAAAATATAGTATCCTTTTTATGAGGTCAATGGCTGGTTTTAGGACAGTGAAGATTTGAGCCTGTCTTGAGTATAGACGTTCCTTTTGAAATTTTGTAGTCATATTGAGGCATGTAAATGACAAGGATTTCTTCCCGAATGTGTTAGAAAGTTCAGAATCAAATGTCTGGTCCAGTTAGCTAAGTGTCTTAGGACTTTAAAAATGTGTATAGCCTTCATCTTAATTTTTTTACTTCTTATTTTCTTTTTGTTCCAATTGCTTCCCTCTCATAAAAAAATACCCTTAATGGGGTGCTTGGGTGGCTCAGTCAGTTAAGTGTCCAACTTTGGCTCAGGTCATGATCTTGCGGTTGGTGGGTTTGAGCCCCGCACTGGACTCTGTGTTAACAGCTCAGAGCCTGGAGCCTGATTCGGATTGTGTGTCTTCTTCTCTCTCTCTTTTAAAAATAAACATAAAAAAAAAGTTAAAAAATATATCCTTGATATTAAATATATTTTGTAAGCTACTTTAACTTGGCTTTTGGAATAGATGAAAAATATAACATATCAATCAATGTCAATGCTCATTTGGCTCAATGAGCACAATGAAGAAAAAAAGAAACTGAATGGTTTTCCAAAAGTATATTTTCACTTTTATGCAGTTACTCTATGGTTATAGCTAAATTTAATCATCAAATTATATGCAAAAGTAAACATGTTTGTTTATATGTTGGTGTAGCTGTTTAATTGTTTCTATATAAATGATTTCACTGGGAATTTAAATCCACAGCTGGCAGAAAAAGCCATTATTAATCGTGATTTAGACCGATTCTAAGGATGTGGTACATATAATTATATAATATCTGATAATGATAATGCTACAGTTTTTTTTAAGAAAACAAGTTTTTTTCTGAGCCCTATTTGTAAAAACAAAAGACTATGAACTTACATAGTCTAGATAAAAAGATGCGTAAAGAACCACCTAATAACAGTATTTATGCCTACAAAATAAAAAGCATCTAGAAAAGGGACTAATTATTTTCCATATATATTGACAATTAAGCACCATCTCTTCTGGAAACCCTTCCATGGTTAACCCAAAACCACTTAGGTACTTTTTTTCATCTTCCTCTAATTCTATACACACAACACGAATAAAACAATTATCAGGGTATCTGGGTGGCTCAGCCGGTTGAGTGTCGTACTCATGATTTCACCTCAGGTCATGATCTCACGGTTGTGAGATCGAGCCCCACATTGGGCTCTGAGCTGGGTGTGGAGCTTGCTTAAGATTCTCTCTCTGCCCCTCCCCTCTCATGCACTCTCTTCTCTCTCTCTCTCTCTTCCTCCCTTATCCTTATTGTGTATTTGCTGTAGGGTACTCTGCTAGATTTGAATCACTTGTGAGCAGTGTTGACACATTTTCATCTGTGAATCACTAGCACTTCAAATTTAGGTGGCGGGGCGGCAAATGCTCATTGCTTCTTATAGGTTCCAGTTACAGTATTAGGTGTTTTGCCTATATATTTACATTAATTACTGACAAAACTGTGGCTAAATATTCTGATCCCCTTTTTACAAATAAGAATAATGAGGCTGGATCATACAACCTGTACATGCCAGTATCAAAGTCCAGCACTTGTTAAATGACATGACAGCAGGGTTCTAGACCACAATGGCATCTGAAGTCTAGATTTATCATCTAAGAGAAATATCATTAAAATTATAAGAAAGAGATCTTTTTAAAAGCTGCTAGTTAGAGGAAGCTATCAATGAGCATCTGAACAGAGGTGGATAAGGAAACAAAGCTGGCCTGTGGACTCCTGGAGAGGCCATTTCCAGAAATGCCCACTTACATGGAGGGTAAGATCGGATTCAGGTAACCTCACTCTCCTCAAGGCCACTGCAGAATGCTGGGCAATCTGGCATAAAAGCAGAATGTTCTTCGTAATACGGTAAAGGTTTGGGTGTATATATAGAACCACAATATATTTTTATATTGCCATATTATTACATATAAATGGATGAACAAGTATCACAAGTCATTAGAGTAAATCCTTAAATAGGAAACACTGAAATCAAAATAAACATTAACAACTGACCTAAAAGAAGATAAATAATATAGGTCAGAGATGAGTATATAAAAGTCAGAGACATTTATGAAGATACTAGAACCCCCATTTAAGGACAGGATGCTATGAAATAGAGACACTTAATAAAAATGAAAGCACTCATGAATATACATATTTAGGAGATTCTCATTTTCTCTCACTCTCTCCCATTCTCTTCCCCAAAGGAAACAGTTGGAAAAGAAGGCTTGTTGATAAAGAGAGGAAAAAACAATGAGATAAAAAATACTAGTGATAAGATACACAAAGGATGCAATCAACAGGTTCAATACTCAACAGTTAACGGTTAGAAAATGAGAACTGTGAAAAAGGAGGGGAAATAATTATGAAAAAAAACAAAGAATTTTCCAGTGCTTATTAAAGATAACTCCATAGTTAAAGGACTCGTTGTATACCCAGACAGTGAATTAAAAAAGACCCTCCTTGATGCACCCCAGATCACTATCAGAACACAATCAGAAAAGAAGATCCTAGAAACTTCTAGAGGTGTTGAGAAAGAGAATTATAGTAGACTTTCTCATCACAAATATTGAATACTATGAGGCAGCAGAACAATTATCTTAACACTTATAAGGCAAAAAAATCTTTTCAACTTAGAATAATAAGCCAAGCAAAATATAAATCAAGTGTGAGAGTAGTAAAAAAAAAATGCCTAAAAATGGAAAATCTTGGAAAATTTACCTCGCCCATATTTTATTAGGTTTCATAAGGATGGTTTTAGTAAATAAGTTAGCACATAAGAAAGGTACTAGTTTCTATCCAAAGAAAAATAAAAATGTCCAATATTGACATCTCTTCAGTAGGTCTGGAAAGCAATCAGTCCAAATAAAAGGAACACGCAAAGTACTCTGAAAGATGTACTTGAAGGAAAGAGACTTCAAGGATTATATGCATATCTTTAGAATTTATTAATATTCTCAGCTTAAAAAAGGAGTCAAAAGATACTTTTTATTCTGATGGTATAAGAAACACTTATATAATAGATTTTTACTCCTTGGAAAAGTAATAAATAGAAGATAAAACTAGTGATGTTTGTAGGGAGAGCAATAAATCTGGAGAAGTAAGCAAACCAGATCATTAAATATTATAGCTATACATCAAGACATTATTTCTAAAGTTGATATAACAAATATATTGGCTAAAATAATACGGATTATTTCAATTTATGGAAGTAACCACGGGAAGAACTAAAATGAGACATAAATCAAGGAGTGAAAAGTAGGAGGCTCAAGAAGTGGAAACAGATTTGAGGTGGGGTGGGACTTGTTTTTTATTTTTAACTCCTCTGCATATTTGACTTGTCAAACATGTATAAGTTAGATTTTTACTTAAAAAAAGATACATAAGTCAAAAACAAAACTACAGGTGTAACATGGTGGAAATATGATGTATTTGTAATTACATATGTGAGCAGGTATACATGAATATATGGCCAGTTAATGTGCACTTGGAGTGTATTAAAACTTTACAAAGCTATTATTTATAAATATGTCTATATTTATATAGACCATAAATGGTGCAATGGTGAATAAAGAGAAAAAAAGTCACAGTGATGAGAAGTTAATAGGAAGTAGCCTGTTGGCTTCACCCAAGTGAAGTATTTGCACAAACGCGCTCCTGGAGAAACAAAAACATGATACAATTACCTGCCATGGATCTTCATGATTACTTACAAACAGTCAAAGCCACATTTTATTGAATGCTCTGTATGAATGTGATACATACACACACACACACACATGTACACACACACACATACACAACATGTGCTGTTGTCAAGTGAGTAAATGCAAACTCTGCATTTAGACTGGCTGGTTTTGAATCTCCACTTGACCATCTAACAGCAGCGAAAATTGGGCAAATGATTTAATGTCTCTGCCCAATGTCTTCTTTTGGAAAATGGGGACACTTAGGCTATTAGGATGATTAAATATGAAAAGGTACACAAAGTACATGTTACAAAGATTTTGTACATACAAATGTTTAATAAGCATTAAGCATTTTAATATTTACATATGTAATGAGTTTATTGTGTAAATATTTAACCAGGCATATGTTATAATAAACACATATTTGTGCATATAAAAAGAACACAAAGAAATGAACTGATAAATTAACTCTGCTTATCTGATGGGGTTCTCAGTAATGGTCGTTTCCTCTTTACACTTTTCTGTAACAAATTTTCAACATGTACAGGCTTTAAACTTATAATAAAGACTATAAGTGTTAATTTAATTAATTGAAATGCAATCTTAAGGTACAATATGAGAAGTTTAGTGTGGCTGTTAGGAAGAGTTTCCTGAGAGCTTTGAAATACTGGAAGAGTCTACTGGGTTTATGAGTGAAAAAAAAGTGGGGGAACCTGAAACCTTGTCACTTGTGTAAACCTATTTGAAGGGCAGAGAATAGATCTCAATTACCAAAGTCCTAAGGGAAGAAAAATGGTACTGTGACAATGTTCAAATAAACTTGTATTACTACAGTTGTGTTTTATAACAGACATGTAAGAAGTAGGACTTAGAAAATGGGTGGGCTGTTTTTACAAGTTTTATTCTAGTCATTTAGTTTATAATATAGAAACAAGTAAGTGAAGAATTGTTTCCTCACACTCAGTTCAATCTGGATATAGTACCAATCATGAATATGCAGAATTTATAAATTGTATACTCCTTAGCATGCAGCAGTAACTGAAGAAAACAAACAGGGGCTAATGACACAAGCCAGGGGCACTTCTGCAACTGGGTTTCTGGGTATTTTAAAAGCAATTAAAATGGCCCTTATTTCTAATTATTTCTGTGTTTGATATATTAGAAATAATAATGATTAAAATGTGAAAAGCAACTCAGGGTTAATGTATAGTTAAAAAGCAAAAAGATAACCAGGTGAACTAACTTTAGTAGTTACACTCTGTCACTTTGCACTGGGAAAAAATAATAAAGCAAAGGCAATGACTAAAATTCAAGGTGGTTAAAGTCAATTAGTGGTTATTAAATTTGTGAACCCCTGTGATACTAACATGGCTGGTCTCTTATCATCCTTGCATTTTGTAATAAGAATATTTGCTATCATTAATACTGTTGACATATCTAATAGGATTTGTTGATCTGGGAAGAGTAATATATTATAATCATATTTAACTTTTCAAGACTATATTCTAGTGGCTTCATTTGTACTTTATTTCGGAAAGTAGGAGAGTAGTAGAAACATTCAAAAAATGCATTATGAGAACAGAATCAGATAGAAATGAGACTTTAAAGAAAATCACTACGATTTGGAAGTGTGTGTGTGTGTGTGTGTGTGTATGCACACACACACACATACATATACACACATTCATACATATAAACACAATGACAGTGAAGGGAAAGAGAGTAATGGCAACACTGAAGGTGTTTTTCAGGTAAGATTATCAGTCTTTGACTTTTTTTGTTCTTCATACATTCATAGCTTCTAAATTTTCTGCAATGAGCACATTACTCAGAAACAACTATAGATAACATAAAAAGAACCATATAAAATGTTATCCATAACATAATCTATATAAAATATACTTAAGTAAACAATATAAATATAAATATATATATAAATTTAGCACACACTGGTTAGAGTTTCTTACAGGGAACAGAACTGCAGTACATAAACAACTTATAGTCTAAACTCTATGGCCTATATGCATGCAAAATAAACTGAAACTAAAAGCATATATTAAAAGCAACTGTTTTATGTTGTTAGAATTACAAAATTGGTGAGGAATCTCAGCAACATATACATAATTTATCTATGATTGAGTGATGATCTTTCATTATATATAAACCAGTTAAAAACAAAACCAGGTCACTCTTTTAAAATTATAATACACATTAAATCTCTAGGGTTGATATTTTCAGTGAAGTAAAATTTAAAAAGCAAAAAAAACCCCACTTACTTTGAAGATATTGTCACAATGTTCCCAGTTTGGGAAAGGGAGAAGTCAGCAGCATCTTTCCCAACAATTGTAGCATTATACACCAAGTTTTTCAAGCTTGAATTTTTCAGTAGAATCTATATTGAAGAAGAGAGTATAAATAATATCATGAACTTTAGAAATATATAATTTAACACTTATTTTCATCAAAGCAAGTTATACATTTTAATCATGAAAATTTTCCTAACGTGGGGTTAGGGGAAGATGGCAGCATGGGAGGACGCTGCGCTCAGCGAGCGTCCTGCTGATCACTTAGATTCCACCTACACCTGCCTAAATAACCCAGAAAACTGCCAGAAGACTAGCAGAACGGAGTCTCCAGAGCCAAGCGCAGACAAGAGGCCCACGGAAGAGGGTAGGAAGGGCGGCGAGGTGGTGCGCGCTCCACGGACTGGCGGGAGGGAGCCGGGGCGGAGGGGTGGCCCGCTGGCCAAGCAGAGCCCCCGAGTCTGGCTTGCAAAAGCGGAGGGGCCCGACGGAGTGTGTTCTGACAGCAAGCAGGACTTAACATCTGGAAGGTTATAAGCTAACAACTCTGCTCAGAGAGCAGGAGGGCTGGGGGACTATGGGAGGGAGAGTTGTTGAGCCCCGGATGACAGAGCTCAGCTTGGCGGGGAACGAAGGCACTCGCCAGCGCCATCTCCCTCGCCAATCCTCCAGCCAAAATCTCAAAGGGAACTGGTTCCTGCCAGGGAACTTGCTTGCACCGCACAAACACCCAACACTGTGCTTCTGCGGGTCCATCCCTCTGGCGGGTTTGACTCCCTCCCGGTGCCGCAGGGCCCCTCCCGAAGCGGATCTCCCAAACAAAAGCGAGCTGAGCCTGCCTCTCCCGCCACTGTACACCTTGCGATCCACCCCAGCTAATGTGCCAGATCCCCAGCACCACAAGCCTGGCAGTGTGCAAGTAGCCCAGACGGGCCACGCCACCCCACAGTGAATCACGCCCCTAGGAGAGGGGAAGAGAAGGCACACACCAGTCTGACTGTGGCCCCAGCGGTGGGCTGGGGGCAGACAACAGGTCTGACTGCGGCCCCGCCCACCAATGCAAGTTATTTAAGACAGCACAAGGGAAGTGCCCTGCAGTTCTGCACCACTCCAGGGACTAACCAAAATGACGAAACGGAAGAATTCCCCTCAGAAAAACGTCCAGGAAATAACAGCGAATGAACTGATCAAAAATGATTTAAACAATATAACAGAAAGTGAATTTAGAATAATAGTCATAAAATTAATCGCTGGGCTTGAAAACAGTATAAAGGACAGCAGAGAATCTCTTGCTACAGAGATCAAGGGACTAAGGAACAGCCAGGAGGTGCTAAAAAATGCTATCAATGAGCTGCAAAATAAAATGGAGACAACTACGGCTAGGATTGAAGTGGCAGAGGAGAGAATAGGTGAACTAGATGATAAAATTTGGAAAAAGAAGAAGCTGAGAAAAAGAGAGATAAAAAAATCCAGGAGTACGAGGGGAAAATTAGAGAAATGAGTGATGCACTAAAGAGAAATAATATACGCATAACTGGTATTCCAGAGGAGGAAGAGAGAGGGAAAGGTGCTGAAGGGGTACTTGAAGAAATAATAGCTGAGAACTTCCCGGATCTGGGGAAGGAAAAAGACATTGAAATCCAAGAGGCACAGAGAACTCCCTTCAGACGTAACTTGAATTGATCTTCTGCACGACATATCATAGTGAAACTGGCATAATACAAGGATAAAGAGAAAATTCTGAAAGCAGCTAGAGATAAACGTGCTCTAACATATAAAGGGAGACCTATAAGACTCGTGACCAATCTCTCTACTGAAACTTGGCAGGCCAGAAAGGAATGGCAAGAGATCTTCAATGTGATGAACAGAAAAAATATGCAGTCGAGAATCCTTTATCCAGCAAGTCTGTCATTTAGAATAGAAGGAGAGATAAAGGTCTTCCCAAACAAACTCTGAAGGAATTCATCACCACTAAACCAGCCCTACAAGAGACCCTAAGGGGGATCCTGTGAGACAAAGTACCAGAGACATCACTACAAGCATGAAACCTACCGACATCACAAAGACTCTAAACCCATATCGTTCTATAATAACACTGAATGTAAATGCACTAAATGCACCATCCAAAAACAATACGGTATCAGAATGGATAAAAAAACAAGACCCATCAATTTGCGATCTACAAGAGACTCATTTTAGACCTGAGGACACCTTCAGATTGAAAGTGAGGGGATGGAGAACTATTTATCATGCCACTGGAAGACAAAAGAAAGCTGGAGTAGCCATACTTCTATCAGACAAACTAGACTTTCAATTAAAGGCTGTAACAAGAGATGAAGAAGGGCATTATATAATAATTATAGGTCTATCCATCAGGAAGAGCTAACAATTATAAATGTCTATGTGCCGAATACAGGAGCTCCCAAATATATAAAACAATTCATAACAAACATTGATAAGAATGTGGTAATTGCAGGGGACTTTAACACTCCCCTTACAACAATGGATAGATCATCTAGACACATGGTCAATAAAGAAACAAGGGCCCTGAATGATACATTGGATCAGACAGACTTGACAGATATATTTAGAACTCTGCATCCCAAAGCAACAGAATATACTTTCTTCTTGAGTGCACATGGAACATTCTCCAAGACAGATCACATACTGAGTCACAAAACAACACTTCATAAGTATACAAGAATTGAGACCATACCATGCATACTTTCAGACCACAATGCTATGAAGCTTGAAATCAACCACAGGAAAACATCTGGAAAACATCCAAAAGCATGGAGGTTAAAGAACACCCTACTAAAGAATGAAGGGGTCAACCAGGCAATTAGAATGAAATTTAAAAATATATGGAAACAAATGAAAATGAAAATACAACAATCCAAATGCTTTGGGATGCAGCGAAGGCAGTCCTGAGAGGAAAATACATTGCAATCCAGGCCTATCTCAAGAAACAAGAAAAATCCCAAATGCAAAATCTCACAGCACACCTAAAGGAAATAGAAGCAGAACAGGAAAGACACCATAAACCCAGCAGAAGAAGATAAATAATAAAGATCAGAGCAGAAATAAACAATATAGAACCTAAAAAAAACTGTAGAGCAGATCAAGGAAACCAAGAGTTGGTTTTTTGAAAACATAAACAAAATTGATAAACCTCTAGCCAGGCTTCTCAAAAAGAAAAGGAAGATGACCCAAATAGATAAAATCATGAATGAAAATGGAATTATTACAACCAATCCCTCAGAGATACAAGCAATTATCAGGGAATACTATGAAAAATTATATGCCAATAAACTGGACAACCTGGAAGAAATGGACAAATTCCTAAACACCCACACGCTTCAAAAACTCAATCAGGAGGAAATAGAAAGCTTGAACAGACCCATAACCAGCGAAGATATTGAATCAGTCATCAAAAATCTCCCAACAAACAAGAGTCCAGGACCAGATGGCTTCCCAGGGGAGTTCTACCAGACGTTTCAAGCAGAGATAATACCTATCCTTCTCAAGCTATTCCAAAACATAGAAAGGCAAGGAAAACTTCCAGACTCATTCTATGAAGCCAGTATTACTTTGATTCCTAAACCAGACAGAGACCCAGTAAAAAAAAAACTACAGGCCAATATCCCTGATGAATATCAATGCACAAATTCTTAATAAGATACTAGCAAATCGAATTCAACAGCATATAAAAAGAATTATTCACCATGATCAAGCCGGATTCATTCCTGGGATGCAGGGCTGGTTCAACATTCCCAAATCAATCAATGTGATACATCACATTAATAAAAGATAAGAACCATATGATCCTGTCAATCGATGCAGAAAAGGCCTTTGACAAAATTCAGCAACTTTCTTAATAAAAACCCTCGAGAAAGTCGGGATAGAAGGAACATACTTAAAGATCATAAAAGCCATTTATGAAAAGCCCACAGTTAACATCATCCTCAATGGGGAAAAACTGAGAGCTTTTTCCCTGAGATCAGGAACACGACAGGGATGCCCACTCTCACCGCTGTTGTTTAAATTTTTTTTTTCAACGTTTATTCATTTTTGGGACAGAGAGAGACAGAGCATGAATGGGGGAGGGGCAGAGAGAGAGGGAGACACAGAATCGGAAACAGGCTCCAGGCTCTGAGCCATCAGCCCAGAGCCCGACGCGGGGCTCGAACTCGCCGACCGTGAGATCGTGACCTGGCTGAAGCCGGACACTTTTCACCGACTGCGCCACCCAGGCGCCCCCTCACCGCTGTTGTTTAACATAGTGTTGGAAGTGCTAGCATCCGCAATCAGACAACAAAAGGAAATCAAAGTCATCAAAATTGGCAAAGATGAAGTTAAGCTTTCACTTTTTGCAGATGACATGATATTATACTGGAAAATCCGATAGACTCCACCAGAAGTCTGCTAGAACTGATACATGAATTCAGCAAAGTTGCAGGATACAAAATCAATGTACAGAAATCAGTTGCATTCTTATACACTAATGAAGCAACAGAAAGACCAATAAAGAAACTGATCCCATTCACAATTGCACCAAGAAGCATAAAATACCTAGGAATAAACCTAACCAAAGATGTAAAAGATCTGTATGCTGAAAAGTATAGAAACCTTATGAAGGAAATTGAAGAAGATATAAAGAAATGGAAAAACATTCCATGCTCATGGATTGGAAGAATAAATATTGTCAAAATGCCAATACTACCCAAAGCTATCTACACATTCAATGCAATCCCAATCAAAATTGCACCAGCATTCTTCTCGAAACTAGAACAAGCAACCCTAAAATTCATATGGAACCACAAAAGGCCCCGAATAGCCAAAGTAATTTTGAAGAAGAAGACCAAAGCAGGAGGCATCACAGTCCCAGACTTTAGCCTCTACTACAAAGCTGGCATCATCAAGACAGCATGGTATTGGCAAAAAAATAGACACACATACCAGTGGAATAAAATAGAAACCCCAGAAGTAGGCCCACAAACGTATGGCCAACTCATCTTTGACAAAGCAGGAAAGAATATCCAATGGAAAAAAGACAGTCTCTTTAAAAAATGGTGCTGGGAGAACTGGACAGCAACATGCAGAAGATTGAAACTAGACCACTTTCTCACACCATTCACAAAAACAAACTCAAAATGGATAAAGGACCTGAATGTGAGACAGGAAACCATCAAAACCCTAGAGGAGAAAGCAGGAAAAGACCTCTCTGACCTCAGCCGTAGCAATGTCTTACTTGACACATCCCCAAAGGCAAGGGAATTAAAAGAAAAAATGAACTACTTGGACCTTATGAAGATAAAAAGCTTCTGTACAGCAAAGGAAACAACCAACAAAACTAAAAGGCAACCGCAGGAATGGGAAAAGATATTCGCAAATGACATATCGGACAAAGGGCTAGTATCCAAAATCTATAAAGAGCTCACCAAACTCCACACCCGAAAAACAAATAACCCAGTGAAGAAATGGGCAGAAAACATGAATAGACACTTCTCTAACGAAGACATCCGGATGGCCAACAGGCACATGAAAAGATGCTCAACATCGCTCCTCATCAGGGAAATACAAATCAAAACCACAGTCAGATATCACCCCTTGTCAGTCAGGTGATATCACCCCACCTAGGATTCCATGCAGGGGTGGTTAAATGGTAAATGGGGATAAGGGAAAGTTGTTCAAGGGAAGGAAAGAAAGCTTGGGAGCCTCACTTCCTGTTTTTCACTTTTTGTAAGAAAAGCTTATGTTTCACTAATTAATACTTACCTTCAACTGCTGTGCTTCTGTGTAAATTTTGTTTCAAAAAGGTTGGAAAAAAGTTCAAATGGATTAAAAAATGTCTCAGAAAATCACTGCACTCTACATTTTCTTTTCACTGATCCCTGTATTTTTTACTGGTTCCAGGATTCTATGTTTCTATTAGTGACATAAAGTTAGAAAAATAGATTTTCAATTATAGTAGTAATTTCTTGAGATTATTCTTTACTTTGGAGTTGATGCATAGGGGTAAACTATGTCAAACATTCTCAGCAATTTCCAAATCAGTGATTTTCTTCCTTTTTTAAATTTTTTTTAATGTTTATTCATTTTTGAGAGAGAGAGAGAGAGAGATAGAGAGAGAGAGAGAGAATATGAGCGGAGGAGGAGAGAGAAGGAGACACAGAATCTGAAATAGGCTCCAGGATCTGAGCTGTCAGCACAGAGCCCAACGCCAGGCTCAAACTTGTGAACTGTGAGATCATGACGTGAGCTGAAGTCAGATGCTTAACCGACTGAGCCACCCAGGCACCCCTCAAATCAGTGATTTTCTTAAATGAAATTTAAAATTAAAGCTTGCTGTAACTGACAGTTTTTTTGCATTTATATTTAATTTTTGTTATCTTCAAGACATACTCTACATATGTGAAAAATAAGTTATATTTGCATAATTTCATTTGTAGTCTTTTTTTAATGTTTATTTTTGAGAGGGGGAGACAGAGTATGAGCAGGGGAGGGGCTCCAGGCTCTGAGCTGTCAGCACAGAGCCTGATGTGGTGCTCGAACCCACAAATGGTGAGATCATGACTCAGCTGAGGTCCAATGCTTAAATGACTGAGCTACCCAGGGACCCCAGTTTAATCTATAATCTTAAGATATGAACATTATTTCTAGTAAAGAGCTAAAGGTGGAAAGAAATGTTTCTATCTTAATATGCATTAATTTGATTTTTAACATAATTCAAATTTATGTTTAAACGTTACCTAGTTACATAAACTAGTTTTTAAAAATAGTGGCACATAGAAGGCATAAAGAAATAAAAAACACATGGACAGAATTAGAGAACTGGTAATAATACCTAACAGTAATAAATCACTGCTTAATCTAATTCAGACTCCTCCTAGCTTCTTCAGGCTTAATCAAAACATTTCTAACTCTTTAGAAATTTTATTTTGAAGTCAAAAGACCTCTCCAATATAATTACAGCTCTAGGTTTTGAAAGTCATTGCAGTGAAGGAATTATCAGAGTAAATAGTGTTGAAAAAATGCTCTAAAGAGTTGTATGTCTTTTCCTGACCAAAAAAGAAAAAAAAATTGTGAAAAGGAATTTTATCTCATTGTTTAGTAACAAAAAATCAGAAGGGGCTTTCCTTACCCCATACTGAGCCCTTTACACTTTGAGACAAGAACCTGAGTGTTTCCAGATTTTTATGAGTCCTTGTCAACTATCACTCGTACCATCACAGAGGCTACCTAGTTTTTTCAGAGGTTGCACTTACAAACCCAAAATCACCAAGACATATCTTCTGACGACCAAATACAGACAAGTTTTGTATCAAAAATATAAAATTACACCCTCCCAACTAAATATGAAGAGAAAGACATAAAACAGCCTGAAAAAAAGGAATAAACATGATCTGACCAAAGAGGTAAAGTAATTTTTGTACAGAATAAGACTTTATCAGTGCATAGTGTCTTCAGAAAGGAATAAGAAGAGACCTATAAATCTGGTTGAAGATTTTATGAACACCAGTAGAAGGGACAATCTTATATAAATATAAGCTATTTAAAATTGTATCCTAGGGGTGCCCACGTGGCTTGGTCATTTGAGTGTCCAAGTCTTGATTTCGGCTCAGGTCAAGATGTCATGGTTTGTGAGTTCGAGACCTGCGTCGGGTTCTGAGCTGACAGTGTGGAGCCCACTTGGAATTCTCTCTCTTTCTCTCTCTCTCTGCCCCTCCACCCTCAAAATAAATAAATAAAACTTAAAAAAAATTGTATCCTAGAGGATATTTCACAAGTGTAAATATGAAACAAACAGCTTGAAAAACAAAGGTCAATGATACTTGACAAGGTATTTCTCAAAGAGAACACTTGATAAATATGTACATATTTACATAGGTTTGTTATTATCACAGGACTTCAGATTTCATTTTTGACTTTTTTATGCAAAGTAAAAAATTCACTGTTAAACATTTAGCAGCTCCCACACACATAACATCCTTCAGTGGGAATTAGGTGGCCCTTGTCAGGAGCACTTTAGTATTTTCCTCTCTACATCCTCATTTGAACAAAATCCATCTGGGTCTATAAACTCCCTTAAGGAACGCTAAGTACATTCAGAACACAAATTTTCACTTATGGTGTCAGTCCCCTTGTACATGAAATGTGTCCCACGTATCCTGAGAAAATTTGCCCTTCAAAGTACCTTTCATTTTCCATCTCCGCAAACCCCATTCACCAAATGAATTAGAGTTATCATTTCATTGCAGGTGGTGATTACTATTAAGCAAAAATTGTCCCTTTCACTCTACTATACCTTTGGCTTAAGAGGAGCAACATTAGCTAAGGCTTATCACATTATATCGATACTTGTGTTAATTTTGGGTTGCAAAAGAAATTACTAAAACCCCTGGGAAGTGTTTAACTCCACATATTTTGGCCCCAAATATATCCTTACCTGTCTTAGCACAGTGTCATGTAGAGTACAATAAAAGGGCACCACCTTCTTGGGGAGATATGTAGG
The DNA here is from genome assembly GCF_016509475.1 of Prionailurus bengalensis. Classification (NCBI taxonomy): domain Eukaryota; kingdom Metazoa; phylum Chordata; class Mammalia; order Carnivora; family Felidae; genus Prionailurus; species Prionailurus bengalensis. The sequence goes on along the minus strand of NC_057361.1, from coordinate 31,840,901 downwards.
GAGCCTTTCGTACATGTAGACACAAAGCATGAGCATCAGGATTGGGTTAGGATCACAGATGTCAGTGGCCTAGTTTCAAAGAAGTGAAATATAAATTAGAGGATATACAGATAAAATATAGAAAAAGAGCTAAAGCACTATATCAATTATTGTATTACTTTAAAACATTTTAAAATGTTACTAGTTGACAATGACACTGAATTGTAAACACAGTAAACAGATTATTGCTGTGAATCAGAAGAGCTTGACCTAGGTGTTAAGAGATGAATTAGATGTGTTCTAAGTATAACAATGACCTCACAGCCTCAAAGTCTCCACAAAAGCTAGTCATAGGTCATAAAAATATCATGCACTAGAACTACTAATGTGACTAAGACACCATCCCTGATTTAAAGTACCATATATAGCAGTAAAAGAAAACTGGGAAGTAGACCAACTACTGAGGTAAAAGAAGGCAAGAGTTTCAAGCAAAAAGTTTAAGGGAGTAGGTAGCCCATGAGATGGCCCTGAAGAATGCTTGGAGTTTATAAAGGTTATGTTTGGGGTGCAGAAAATGATATATTCCATCAGTAAGGCAAAGAACTACAGTGCAGGTGTCTAGGGAAGTAGGGGGTTTGTTTGTTAAAGAAGTGTAATTTAAATCATGTGTAAGGTCTAAGGAGGGACAAGTAGCATGTGAAAAGACTAAGGAGCACCAGGGCCACACTGTGCAGGGTGTGGAAGCCAGGGTAAGGGCCTGGATTTCTCAACAAGGAATAACACAGGAGCAACAATTCAGGCAGATGCGGCGCGGCAGGGGGTTGGAAAATACTTTTCCCAGAACATACAAATTGTAATAAGTCAGAAAATGTAATTATATTGATAACCAAGATAAATTAGTGATGGTTGTTAGAACAGATTTGAGATAAAACCCAGAATTGCAAAGGAATAATAGCAGGGGCAATCAACACAGCCTTAATGTACACTGAATACAAAAAAGGAGAGTCAGAAGTAGGAGGAAGGATTCTTCGTATCAGATCATGTAGTACCTACAATGTCCTTGGACAATGTGAAGGTGGTAGGAAAGAATTATTCATAACAAAAAAGTATTGAGAATGGTCTAAGGCAAAAATTCAAACACATAAAACACCACAGATAAAGAAGCAATTGGCAATGTACAGGGAGCCCTCTACACTTTCATAAAATGAAGACACACTATGATTTAATCTAGCATGCGTTCAAGTTAGTAACTGAAAATGATCCAGTCCTGGCTTGGAAATGCAACTAGTGTGGGAATCAAAGAGACCTAATGCTGTTATGGGGGACTAATGCACTTGACTCTGAAGTTCAGCAGCGGTTACCAGTGAATAAAGACAGCTCCTATGATCACCTCCTAGTCCATATCCCCAAATACGTTCTTTTTCCTCTTTGGAAGAAGAGAAGAGTGTTTGCTTTGTCAATAATCAGTAAGACTAACCAATAAAAGTTCCTGGGGAGGGGATATTAGTAAAAACTAAGGGAGGTGACCTACTTCTGCAGGGTAGAAAGCTGTTGGTGACCCTGATTTGAGGAAAACTGAGAAATACACCAAGACTCCAAAGTTTCTCATCCGTATTCTATGGTCTCACATTTCTTCATGAAAGACAACATTGGTCAACAGATGAAGGAAAATTATTTGAGATAGAAACAAACTAAAAAACTAAATACAGAATTTAATTCCCACAAAGTGAAAAATATGGTGCTGCTGGGCCCTTTGGAATGGGCCAGCCTATGAGTGTGATTCAAAGAGGGCTGTCTAGAGTGATGGGAAATGTGTTTGTTGGGGAAAGGGGAAGATTAGTGGCAGAACACTCCAGGCTCAAGTCTCAGGTCAATAAAAGCCTTTTGAACACTTTTTTTTAGTGATTACAGAATCAAATATATAGGTAGCAATACAGAATTATTCCCCAAAATTATCTTTGAAAAATATATAATGGGCTGAAAATGTAATAATTTGGTAATTAAAAAAATACATTTATCTTAATGGAAAAAATATGTTTCATCATTAAGATATTAGACTGAAAAAAAAACAGAGAAAAGAACATCCTTACTTTCCTTATAATAAATTCCAATGAACATAATCTAAAGCAATTACACCTTAGCCAATCACAGGCTTGAAAATCCAAATGTTAAATAAGTTAGGTTTGTTTAAAACAAGATTTTTAGGTGAAATCATTACTTTCTCTATACAGGGCTAACCTAGAATAATTTTAACTGTATTGGTTCATTTCCCCCCTCCCCCCAATGATAGTATTTTCCAACTAGCTTCATAAAAGATGAAGAATTAAACAAAAAAGGTTATAATAGAGAAAAATGCTGGAGGAGAAATCTGGTAAACCTAATTCAAGTCCCGCTACGATACAGTGCCATGATCTTGATTAACAGGAGAATTTCAGTAGAAATTTGTGGTTATTAGTGCACATGCCTAAAACAAAGCCAGCAGGCTGAGAAGGGCTGAGCAAAAATGAATCTCTAATAGCTTTACTGAGAAACTATCCTTATAATCTCCTAATGCCTGACTTTATCTAATGTAAAATGTTCAGTTTTTTAATTTTTAAAGCACTTTCACTCATTAATTCTGTTATTTAATGCTATAAGCATCCAAGTTGATAAAATCAAACAAAATTTTTTTTTTTTTTTTAATTTTTTTTTTTCAACATTTATTTATTTTTGGGACAGAGAGAGACAGAGCATGAATGGGGGAGGGGCAGAGAGAGAGGGAGACACAGAATCGGAAACAGGCTCCAGGCTCTGAGCAGTCAGCCCAGAGCCCGACGCGGGGCTCGAACTCATGGACCGCGAGATCGTGACCTGGCTGATGTCAGACGCTTAACCGACTGCGCCACCCAGGCGCCCCTGATCAAACAAAATTTTTAAGAGAAAGGCTAGAATATCTATTCAACATTAGCTCCCATCACTACTCAGTGAATTAGGTATACTACAACTTCTGTTAACTATCGTATTTATTTTTTAGATCCATTTCTCTACATAAGGGACTAAAATTACATTCTGTACTGAGTCCAAACAATTCACACCATATTTTTGCTTTAAATATAAAGCATGTCATAAAAGGGAGAATATGTAAATAATTGTTACATTCTAGCTAGCAGGATTCCATAACAGGACACAACACAGCCACAGAAACATAGCCAGCTGATTCCACACTTGCAAAGAACACAATAAATAAGAAACTTAAACAGTAATAAATATGTCCAGTGTTGAATTTCATTTGTCTTAAATGTGAACCAGTGCTAAGCATCAGCATTCATTCACTATGGTTAAGTTAATTTCATATTTTTAAATATTGCTATTTAATGTGGTTGGCAAATTCAGGCTGATAAAAAGTTAAGGAATAGGAACTGGTTGGTAAAAACTTGGTAATTTATCAGTTAGCTGTCAATTTCGCCATTCATCAAATTTTAGACACCTTCTCTACGTTTTTATGTATTAGATACTCACATTTTAAAATATGTTTTGGCTATACAATAAAATAAAATTTTTGAGACAACATACCTGAGGAAATAAAAAAACAAAGGAGAGAACTACAGTGTATGATGAACTATATTTTCAAAAACAAAAATATTTTCAGTTTCTTGTGCACCCATACCAAATTTTCAAGGGCCACCTTAAACATCAAATGCCCCATGCAACTCTTCTTGGTTCCTGTACCAGAATGATTCCTGTCCCTTTTGATTCCCATATCACATCTCTTCCATGTGTATTGTGCATTCACTATCTGTTTTGCATCAGCTCTTTCTCATATACTTGTCACTATTAATACAGCTTTGAAGGCCTAACTGTGGTTTAATCATATCTGTACCCTTTGCAGGGTCTATCCAGTGTCTTTTGTGGAGAATATTCAATTTGTTTAATTGACAGAAATTGTAGTATTTTTGTTCTCTGAAACCAAAGTCTTTCATTGCGATTTATCTTTAAAGCTCTCTTATAAAAGAAATCTCTGGTCAAATGCTACAATACAGTTTCTCTTTACAGCTACACCAATATAAAAGAATGTAAATGTCAGACCTGAAACAAAGTGAGTTTAACATGCAAGTGACTTTAGTACAAGGAAAAGCAAGCCATTATGAAATGTTATTTCTCCAGCAGGTATAAGGAACAACTTTATACCAAGCCATATGTGGGCACTGGCATCATCAATCTCTCTTGCATCATGGAACGGAAAACTCAAGAGTTACTTGTAATGGTCTTTCTTCTGTGCCCATCTTTTGTGACTGTTAACAAGAACTAGCAAATCTCAAATGTCTCCTATATCAGCTTATTATTTTAAGTTTCCATTTAAATGTCATGAGTAAAGAAAACACTTTCCACCTTGACTAAATGAAATTATATTTTGATTGGTCTGTGTTCCCTATCTCCAGTCCCTCTCCCATCAAGAGGGGATCATACTGATCTCTTCCTTATCTGAATTCTACACTTTATTTTTTTCATTTTATGACAATTACATGAGTAGAATGTTATTTATCATTTAATATGTATATATCTAGATTATCCAATGACTTTGTATATTCAAAGTAAAAAATCATTTATTATACTATTTTATCACTCTAACAAAGAGCTTAAAAATAGTAAGCATATAATGGTTTTGATTACTGATAATGAGAACTTGATGTAAAAAGCCAGATGGAATTAGAACTTGGAGATCCAAAAGTAGTAATATATATTGCCACTGCGATCTCTACATGAATATTTATTTTAAAACCAAAGTGAAAGTTTTTTTAGCTAAATTAATAAATGATAATGCATCTATATTCAAACAACTTTTCTCCTTTAATTAATTCTTAGAGCTAAATCACTCAAGTTCAGTCTTAGGGTTTAAGAAAACTGGAGCTATCTTTAGAGCTACCTTCTTATCACACACAGCTGGATATACATTAATTATATAGATTTCAAAATATCCAGTAGATTTTTGTGAAGTCATATTTCAAATTCCACATTTCAGCAAGATCTTACAAAATATGAGAACAGGGAGTCAACTAACACTTTCCCAAAGAAAACATATAAATGGCCAATAGGTACATGAAAAGGTGTTGAACATCACTAACCATGAGGGAAATATAAATCAAAACCACAAGGAGATATTACATCACACCTGTTAAAATAACTATTATCAAAAAAGAGGAGAGGTGTCATCAGGGAAATACAAATCAAAACCACACTCAGATATCACCACCTTTGGCCAGTCAGAGTGGCCAAAATGAACAAATCAGGAGACTATAGATGCTGGAGAGGATGTGGAGAAACAGGAACCCTCTTGCACTGTTGGTGGGAATGCAAACTGGTGCAGCCACTCTGGAAAACAGTGTGGAGGTTCCTCACAAAATTAAAAATAGATCTACCCTATGACCCAGCAGTAGCACTGCTAGGAATTTACCCAAGGGATACAGGAGTACTGATGCATAGGGGCACTTGTACCCCAATGTTTATAGCAGCACTCTCAACAATAGCCAAATTATGGAAAGAGCCTAAATGTCCATCAACTGATGAATGGATAAAGAAATTGTGGTTTATATACACAATGGAGTACTACGTGGCAATGAGAAAGAATGAAATCTGGCCCTTTGTAGCAACGTGGATGGAACTGGAGAGTGTGATGCTAAGTGAAATAAGCCATACAGAGAAAGACAGATACCATATATTTTCACTCTTATGTGGATCTTGAGAAACTTAACAGAAACCCATGGGGAGGGGAAGGAAAAAAAAAAAAAAAGAGGTTAGAGTGGGAGAGAGCCAAAGCATAAGAGACCCTTCAAAACTGAGAACAAACTGAGGGTTGATGGGGGGTGGGAGGGAGGGGAGGGTAGGTGATGGGCACTGAAGAGGGCATCTTTTGGGATGAGCACTGGGTGTTGTATGGAAACCAATTTGACAATAAATTTCATATATTAAAAAAAAAAAATAAATATATATATATATATATATATATATATATATATATATATATAAAGAGAGGTGAAGCAGTGGCAAGGATGTGGAAAAAGGGGAATCTTTGCACACTGTTGATGGAAATGTGCCTTGTTATATAGCCATTATGGAAAACCGTATGGGGGTCCTCTAAAAAATTAAAAACAGACCTACCATATGGTCCAGCAACCTTATTTCTGGGTATATATCTAAAGGAAATGAAATCAGCATCTCAGAGATATTTGCACACCCATGTTCAATTGCAGCATTAATCATAATATCAAAGATCTGGAACAACCTGTCTGTCGATGGATGAATAGATAAAATGTGGTATATACACACAATGGAATAAAAAAAAGAAATCCTGTCATTTGTGACAACATGGATGAAATGGGAGGACATTATGCTCAGTAAAATAAGCCAGACACTGTAAGGCAAGTATTTTTTTTTTTATTTCAATTGTATGTGGAATCCAAAAAAGTCAAATCCATGGAACCTGAGAGTAGAATGGTGGTTGCCACCAGAGGGAGATGGGGGAAATGGGGAGATGTTGGATCTTAAGTGTTCTCACCACACACACATACACACAAAATGGTAAGTATGTGAGGGGATAGATGTGTTAATTAACTCAATTGTGGTAATCATTTCACATTGTATATTAAATCATCACATCGTACACCTACAAAAATCACATTTTATCAACTAAAAATATACAATTTTTATTTTCTAATCATACGTAATAAGACTAGAAAATAATATGAAAAGAAGAAACTCAGACTTACGGAATGTGTGATATAAAGGCACCCACCTGTATGTCAATGTCAAAGCCAATTTCACGAAGTACATTCACAATGATCAGGCAGTTGTGCAGATACTGTTCAGAACTTTTTGGTTGTGTATACATATTTATAAGATGTGACTCAATCTTGAAAAGACAACAATCAAATCTTTAGTAATAGAATAAAAATTACTGCTTTTTAACTGTTCTCTCTAGTTTAGCAAAGAATCACTTATTTTTTTTTTATTTTTTAAAAGATTTTTAAGATTTTTGAGAGAGAGAGACAGAGTGCAAGTGGGGGAGGAGGAGAGGGAGAGGGAGAGGGAGAGGGAGAGGGAGAGGGAGAGGGAGAGAGACAGAGAGACAGAGACAGAGACAGAGACAGAGACAGAATCTGAAACAGACTCCAGGCTCTGAGCTATCAGCCCAGAGCCCGATGCTAGGGCTTTAACCCATGGACTGTGTTATCATGACTTGAGCTGAAGTCGGATGCTTAAATGACTTAGCCACCTAGGCCCCTAGCAAAGAATCATTTAAATATTAACATCTGAAAGTAGATTATCACAATCAAAATAACAGAATAAACAAAAATAGAATGCTAGCCATTCATATTCAGGTGTGACTTTTTAAATGTTTAAAAAACATTTAAAAGAATCAGCTTACAGACAATACTTTGAATTTTAATTACTAAGTTCTTTCAAATAATAAATACCATACTGCATAAAAATGACTCTTACCAAAAATGGACAATAGGCTCCCAATTGTGTTGCAAAAACAAGGCCATCTAAAAGGTCCTGGTCAAAATTTACTATCCATCTCTCAGAGGGAATAACTCCTGTCACAAAAAAGACAGAGAGTAAATATAACATTAGTTTTGCTTTTCTAGAAAGATAACTTATGGTACTGTCTAAATGTATTCTGATCTTATCACTGTATAATGCAGAATATATTTAAAATTGACAGACATTACAGAAAAAAAATGCTTTCAAAATCATTCACACTATGGAGATATTTAGTGGACAGTTCAAACATAAAGGAAAAGAGAACATGTGCCTGGCTTTATTTCTCTGGTTTTCAAGGAATCACAGTCCTTGAGAGATTTTCTTCCAAAGTGACACACAAAAGAAGAGGGAAATAATCTGGAATTTTCTATTCCTTCAAAAGGAAAATGGACTGATGAAAAAAAGAAAAATGGGAAAAGTGGGGGAAAAAAGCATAAGTGCTATCTTATTAAAATTTGAGCAACAGTAAGAAAAATTGCCTTTGCTTAAAAAAGAAAAAAATACTATTTTGCAAATAAAGGCAAAATATAAAACTCAAGCTTAATACATGAAATATATCTGTAGGGTTTTATAAGCAACTGAAAACTGGTTTCTTCATTTTTATTTTGTTGTTTTTTATTTTTTAGATATGGAGAGAGAGCTAGCAGGGGAGAGGGGCAGAGGAAGAGAGACAGAGAGAGAGAATCTTAAGCAGGCTCCACACTCAGCATGGAGGCCAACGTGGGGCTCAATCCCATGATGCTGGGATCATAACTTGAGCTGAAATCAAGAGTTAGATGCTCAACTGACTGTGCCACTCAGGCACCCCTGGTCCCTTTATTTCTAATTGAAGAACTCTGAAGAATATATTACCATGCAGCAATGGAAGAACATTTCAGTATTTTAACATTAGTCATTCTCTTGAGTACCCTAGCATTCAAATGTTTGATCAATGATCATCAACATGGGGAAGGTGACTCAGAAGGCATGAGGTTTCCTGTAACTCTAAAGTTTAGGTGCCAGTTTCCCTAACTGTTGAAGAAATTAATCCAGATTTGGTAGTATGTGGAAAGGGTTGGAGATTTATGGCTTAAAGAAACCAGAATTTATCTATAAAAGTTAATAGAAGATGGAGGGGTAATAAAAGGAATGGGTCAGTTATAGAGATGACTGCTACACTGAAACTAAAACCAAAGTGAAAATATCTAGATATGTGGTAAATATCTTAAAGATTGTCCTATATTAGGGAGGAAAAAAGGGTGACATAAACATCAGAAAGTTTTGCTATGTTGAATGAGACATTGCCTTTTTTCTAAAAAGTTTCCAAAAGTTACTGGACAAACTAGACATTAAAACAAAGAATGTAACAAGAGACAAATAAGGATACTATATAAGAATAAGGGAAGCAATAAAAAAATAAAACAGTTGTAAATATTTATACACCCAACACAAAAGCACCCAAATACATGAAACAGTTTAATAATAAACATAAAGGAATGGATCAGTAATACAATAATAGTGGGGCGCCTGGGTGGCTCAGTCGGTTAAGCGTCTGACTTCACCCGGGTCACGATCTCGCGGTCCGTGAGTTCGAGCCCCGCGTCGGGCTCTGGGCTGATGGCTCAGAGCCTGGAGCTTGCTTCCGATTCTGTGTCTCCCTCTCTCTCTGCCCCTCCCCCATTCATGCTCTGTCTCTCTCTGTCTCAAAAATAAATAAACGTTAAAAAAAAATTTTTTAAAAATAATACAATAATAGTAAGGGACTTTAGTACCCCACTTATATCAATGAACACATCATTGTGTTACATAGGTTACAAGAGTAGCTCAATATTTGCAAATCAATATGATACATCACATCAATAAGATAAAGGATAAGAACCGTATGATCATTTCAATAAATGCAGAAAAAGCATTTGACAAAGAACAATATCCATTCATGATAAAACCCTTAACAAAACAGGTTTAGAGGAAACATACCTCAACCTAATAGAGGCCATCTTTGAAAAACGCACTGCTAACATGATCCTTAAAAGGGAAACACTGAGAACTTTTCCTCTATGGATGAGAACAAGACAGCTATATCCACTCTTACTACTTCTCTTTTTTAAAAAAATGTTTATTTATTTATTTTTGAGGGGAGCACACATGTAGGGGAGGGGCAGAGAGAGAAGGAGAGAGAATCCCAAGCAGGCTCCACACTGTCAGCACAGAGCCTGACACAGGGCTAATTTCAAGAACCATGAGCTCAGGACCTGAGATGAAATGAAGAGTTGGATGCTTAACCGAATGAGCCACCCAGGAGCCCCACTCTAAGTACTTCTATCCCATAGTACTGTAAGTCCTAGCCACAGCAATCAGACAACAAAAACAAATAAAAAGCATCCAAATCAGTAAGGAAGATGTTAAACTTTCACTATTTGCAGATGACATGATACTATATATAGAAAACCCAAAAGACTCCATGAAAAAAAACAGCTAGAATTGATAAATGAATTCAGTTAAGTTGCAGGACATAAAATCAATCTACATAAATATGTTGCATTTCTATACACCAATAATGAAGCAGCAGAAAGAGAAATTAAGGAATCAGCCTTATTTACAAGTACACAAAAACCAGTAAGATACCTATGAAGAAGTCTATCCAAAGAGGTGAAAGGCCTATACTATAAAATAGTGATGAAAGATATTGAAGATGACATTAGGAAATGGAAAGACATTCCATGCTCAAGGATTGGAAGTAAAAATATTATTAAGATGTCTATACTATCCAAAGTAATCTACACATTCAAATCAATCCTAATGAACATACCAACAGCATTGATCACAGCACTAGAGAAAACAATCCTAAAATTTGTATGGAACCACAAAAGACCCCAAATAGCCAAAGCAACCTTGAAAAAGAATAGCACATCTAGAGACATCACAATTCCGGACTTCAAGTTATATTACAAAGCAGTAGTGATCAAAACAGTATGGTACGAGCACACACACACACAAAAGATACATATATCAAAAGAACAAAATAGGAAATCCAGAAATAAACCTACAACTGTTTGGTCAAGTAATCTTTGACCAAGCAGCAAAGAACATCTAATGAGAAAAGGATAGTTTCTTCAACAAATGGTGCTGGGAAAACTGGACAGCAACATGGAAAAGAAAGAAACTGGACTACTTTCTTATACCATACACAAAAATAAATTCAAAATGGATGAAAGACTTTAATGTGAGACCTGAAACCATAAAAACCCTCAAAGAGAACACAGGCAGTAACCTCTTTGACATTGGCCGTAGCAACTTTTTCCTAGATATGTCTCCTGAGGCAAGGGAAACAAAAGCAAAAACAAACTTGGGACTGCATCAAAATAAAAAACTTTCTGCACAGCAAAGGAAAGAATAAACAAAACTAAAAGGCAGCCTACAGAATGGGAGAAAATATGTGCAAATGATAATTGGAAAGGATTAGTATCTAAAATATATAAAGAACATATACAACTCAACACCCAAAAACTAATTCAATTAAAAATGGGCAGAAGACATAATAGATATTTCTCAAAAGAAGACATACAGATGGCCAAAAGACACATGAAAAGATGTTCATCATCACTTACCATGAGGGAAATACAATCAAAATTACAATGAGGTATCACCTTACACCTGTTAGAATGGCTAAAATCACACAACACAAGAAACAGTAGGTGTTGGCGATCGTGTGGGAAAAAAAGAACCCTCGTGCACTATTGGTGGGAACGCAAACTGGGGCGGCCACTGTGGAAAACAACATGGAGGTCCCTCAAAAAGTTAAAAACCGGACTACCCTATGATCCAGTAATGGCACTACTGGGTATTTACCCAAAGAATACAAAAACAATAATTCAAAGTGATGCATGCACCCCTACATTTATAGCAGCTTTATTTGCAATAGCCAAGATATGGAAGCAGTCCAAGTGTCCACCAACTGATGAATGTATAAAGAAGATGTGATATATAGAATATTACCCAGCCTAAAAAAAGAATGAAATCTTGCCATTTGCAACACTGTGGATGGAGTTAGTGAGTATTATGCTGAGCAAAATGGGTCAGAGAGGATTGGTTGCCATGTAATTTCATTCATGTGTAGAATGTGAAAAACAAAACAAATGAGCAAAGAGAAAAGAGAGAGAGAGAGAGAGAAACCAAGAGACAGACTCTTGATTACAGAGAAAAAATTGGTGGTTGCTGGGGGAGTGAGGGTGGGGAGGTAGGTTGAGTAGTTGATGGGGATTAAGGAGTGCACTTGTCTTGATGAGCACCAGGTGATGTACTTAGTTGTTGAATCACTATGTTGTACATCTGAAGCTAGTATAGCACTGTATATTAACTAATTGGGATTAAAATTAAGAACTTGAAAAGAAAACAAAAGCAACAAACAAGTATTCCAAATGGCTTAAATTCTTAAAGGTCTGAGATGATGTCTTATCTGAAATCAAGGGGAAACACTGACAGTCTTCACAAATACCCTCAAATTCCTTGACTCTCACTTTCTGTGAAGAAGAAACTATGGTAAGATATGTTCATGATATGTATATTAACTTCACAAAACAAGATTGCTTTACATCTGGAACTGGAAGACAGATTTCCCGGGAGCAACAGATGTCCTAGATACTTCACAAAAACAGTGCCTGGTATGTTTTCATCTGAGATGCTACAACATTAAACAGTTGATCAATTGGAGTTCTATAGCATATTATTGCAAAATCAGTCTATCAAAGAAAGATCACTAGAAATTTTCAACTAGTACATAGCAAACAACATTTTCTGTTATATATTTCAAAGTATTTTTTCCTGATAAAAACCTATAAATAACTGTGTATCTGATATAAGATGTGAGACAAGGTAATGAGTTTAAAATGCTCATTTCTGGTTGACTGAATATTTATAACCTAAATGTGCTTCTCTTAATGTATATGGACCACCTATGGCTTTTAATAAAAGCAAAGGGTCTCATTTTTTAAAAATTGGAAGCAATTCTAACTTTAATCTGAAAAAGACAATTTACTAGGCTTTCAAGTTGATAGTGAATCAGTCATGAAGTATTTGATATGGACCATGTCCTCTAAATATCCCAATGTCATCTTGTATCAATATTAGAGAAGAGACAGAAATTACTCTAAAGGGATTTAACATCTTGTTGAGGATAGATCACACCCATAACAGGAAAACAACTCATGAAAAATCTCCTAACTAGAAGCCAATAAATAGATTACAATATAGCAAAAACTGTTACACTGTTACTTCCAACTCCACCAACTGCAATCAGCACCAAAGGACTCATTATGACCTTCCTCTTTTCCTTATTTCTTTTTTTTTTTAATTTTTGAAGTTAATTTATTTATTTCCAGAGAGACAGAGACAGCATGAGTGGGGGAGGCACAGAGAGAGAGGGAGAGAGAGAATCCCAAGCAGGCTCCATGCTGCCAGCACAGAGCCCAACACAGGGTTCGAACCCATGAAGCAGCAAGATCATGACCTGAGCCAAAACCAGGAGTTGGACACTTAACCCAATGAGCCACCCAGGCAGCCCCCCTTCCTTATTCCTAACTTCACTCTTCAAGAGTGAAAAACCTGGCTTTTGTTACCGACAACATATTTACTTATTTGTTCAACTCTAGTATAAATATAATTTTGGAATTGCAAACCCATACTCTTGCAAGAAAGCAGAGTATCATGTGCATGTACAGATCTTTTTGTCTTTAGTTCTAGAGTATGCAGTTGTGATATTGCTTTCAAGAGACAATTTAGTCAGCACCTTTCTTCTCCATTATATTCAACGAGGTTGTCAAACATTTGTAATGCAGCTAGATTCATTTGATACAGTCTGCATTCAATCCTGGATTACTTCTATGTCTTGGCTGATTAAAAAACAAAACAAAAAAACTACATGCACTAACATTCATTCTTAGTAGTGTACACTTCTAGGATTTTGAGGGATGTGTTGTCACGTATTTACCACATTTCCATACAGAAAAGTTTCATCCCCCAAATTCTCAAGTACATTTTAGGGTCAACTTATTGATACCTACTAAAAAAAGTGAGGTAGGATTTTCACTAGGGTTACATTGAATCTATAGATCAATTTGGCAAAGCCGACAAAAATTATCTTAATATTGTGTCTTCCAGTTCTATGTGCATGGTATATTTCTCTATTTATTTAGTCCTTTTACTTTCCTCACGATTTTTTAACGTTCAGTATATATATTCTGCATATATTTCACTGAATTCATATTTAAGTATTTTATTACACACACACACACAGAGAGAGAGAGAGAGAGAGATACAGTTTTTATTTAAATTCTAGCTAGTTAACATATAATGTAATACTGTTTTCAGGAGTTGAATTTAGCTATTCGTCATTTACATATAACACCCAGTGCTTATATTTTTTTATTGCAAATTCCAACTGTTTGCTGCCACTATATAGAAACAATGTATTTTTATATACTGATTATATATCCATCCTACAACCATGGCAAACTGTACTGATCCTAGGAGATTTCTTATAGATTCTTTGGGATTTTCTACTTGACTGTCATATTGAATTTCAGCCCCTTTCCCAGGGGTAGAGGTGGTTTGTTGTTGGTGGTGTTGTTATTATTTTTCATTTCTTTTTTCAGCTCCAGTGAGATTTCACCATGTGTGCATGTGTGGTCCTTCTGCCCATAGATTACTGTTTTTGTTCTATAGGGAACAGAGGCATTGGGTGAATTGCATGCCCCTCCCCCAGGTCTATGCCAAGAGGGATACATTCTCCAGACTCACTCCATAGTCAATTCCCTGAGCAACCAGTGAGGTTTGTGGAGTAAAACCCTGCAAGAAGATGCAGACTCTCCCTAATGCTGGGGCCCCTGGGGACTTCATGCTCTCTCAGGACTGTACTCTTGGTTTCTACCAATTCACCAACCATCCTAACTCATCTCTTATCAGTGCCTAGCTGTCTCTACTACAAGTAGACAATTGTTATCATGCCATTTCTTCCTGTAAACACCTCCTCCTTGAACTTTAGGCTACTTTGTTGCCCTACAACCTTAGCTTCCTAAAGGAGCTTAAAACATTTGGGAATTTCCTATTTGTATGTTTTTGGCTGATGTTATGTATATGTTTTTGCTGTTATTTTAAGGATGGAACGAAAGTCTTCCCAGTCTTCTACCTCCCTGAGTGGAAAAACAGTGGCACCTATTTTTCTTCAACCCATTACAACTTTGGAACTGCTTTGTTATTACTTCTTAAGCAGTACTTGGCATGCATTTTTGCTGTTCAAACATGGCTGTCTGTGTGAACAGGATGGCAATAATCCTCCGGAACAGTGTTGAAAAGAAGTAAGAACCACACTTTCTTAATCTGATCCCACACCTGTAGCCTGTCATTCATACAAAAGGCTGCTACCATGCCCCTACCACAGGTTACCACAGGTTGAGGCATATCAAGGATTTCTCGGCTTTTTTAGTTTGCTGTTAATTCTGTTGATCTAGGCTATTCTCTCTACTATAATCCAAGATTTTGCTACTCAAAGTGTGCTATGTGAATCAGCAGCAACTTCATGAAATGGAACCTTGTCACAAACGCAGAATTTCAGGCCCCACACAAAAACTCCTAAAACATAAAAAGTTTAGCAAAAACTCCAAGTGAGTTATATTCATATTACCACCTGAGAAGTGTTAGTCTAGGGTTGTTTTTTAGAGAGAGAAGCTCATCTAGTTCTCCTTTATCAGGAAAGAGAAAATTCAGAAATTTTCTTTTTTAACAGGCAAAGACGTTATTTAAGACTACTGCAAAAGGGGAGAGATATGGAACTCTAAAAAGGACTGGAGGGTTTTTTTTAATGTTTATTTTATTTTTGAGAGAGAGACCAAAAGCAGGGGAGGGGCAGACAGTGAGGGAGACACAGGATCTGAAGCAGGCTCCACACTGAGCTGCAAGCCCGACGTGGGACTCAAACTCACAAACCATGAGGTCATGACTTGAGCCAAAGTCGGACATAACAACTGACTGAACCACCCAGGCATCCTCGGAAATTTTTTTAAATTGTAATTCGGAAGTTATATTTCTCCCTGTTTTTATATCATATTACTTCAAATATTCAGAAATACTAAAATAGTCCTAAATAGTGTTATGAATTAGAGATATGACTGTTAAACATAAAACTGAATCATTTCATGCATTAAAGGTATAAATACACATATTACTTTTATAAACATGATTATTTAAATTATATTTTAGATGATTAAAATAGTACAGTTTTATAACAGCTTTATTGATATATAACTCATACAACATAAATGTCACCCAATTCAAATGTCCTATTCATTAATGTTTAATATATTTACA
Organism: Prionailurus bengalensis; assembly: GCF_016509475.1. Lineage (NCBI taxonomy): Eukaryota > Metazoa > Chordata > Mammalia > Carnivora > Felidae > Prionailurus > Prionailurus bengalensis. Next base: position 31,825,061 of record NC_057361.1, on the reverse strand, counting down.
GAGCTGTATGATCACCACCACTATTTAATTTTGGAACATTTTTATCAATACATAAGGAAATCCCATACCTATTAGCTGTCATTCCCCCTTTCCCTCTTCTCTCTTCCACTGGAAAAACAAAAAACAAAAAACAAAAAACTGACCTATTTTCAGTCACCATGGATTTGCCTGTTCTAAACATATAGATACGGAATCAAAATATGTGCCCTTTTGTGCTATGCCTTCTTTAACTTACCATAATGCTTTTGAGGTTCATCCATGCTAAAGCATGTATCAATGTTTCATTTCTGTTTTTTAATATTTTTTAACATTTATTTATTTTTGAGACAGAGAGAGTGCCAGCGAGGGAGAGGCAGAGAGGAGGGAGACGCAGGCTCCAGACTCTGAGCTATTAGCACAGAGCCCGACACGGGGCTCAAACCCATGAACCATGAGATCATGACCTGAGCCGAAGTTGGATGCTCAACCGACTGAGCCACCCAGGTGCCCCTGTTTGATTTCTTTTTATAGCTGAGTAACATTCCATTATATATACACCACATTTTGTTTATCTATTCATCAGTTTATGGGCATTTGCTTTGCTTCCACTTTTTGGATATCATGAATAATGCTGCTATTAACATTTATATAGGAATTTTTGTGCGAATATATATATTTTCAATAATTTTGAGTATAAACCAATGAGTGGAAATGCTGAATCAATCTATTTTTTAACACTTTAAGAAACGTTAAACTGTTGAACATTAAACTGTTTTCCATAGCAGTTTGTACCATTTATAATCTTTATAGCAGCATATAAGGTTCCAATTTCTATAAATCTTTCCCAATACTTGTTATAGTGTTTCTTTCCTTTAAAAAAAAAAATTAGTCATCTAAGTTGGTGTCAAGTGCTATTTCATTGTGGTTTTGTTTTGCATTTCCCTAATGACTAATGATATTGAGTGTCTTTTCATGTGCTCGTTGGCCATCTAACTCCTTTTTTTTTTCTTTTTAATTGGGTTATTCTTTTATTGTTCAGTTGTATTTTTATATATTCTTGGTATAAGTCTCCTGCTGGATATATGATTCCATTGTTGCTGTATCCTTTGAAATGGTCTCTTTTATTTTTCTTTACATTCTATTAATGTGGAGTATCACATTGATTGGAATGTATATATTAAACCGATCTTGCACTCCTGGGATGAATCTCACCTAGTAATTTTGTTTAATCCTTTTAACGTTTATTTATTTTTGAGACAGAGAGAGACAGAGCATGAACAGGGGAGGGGCAGAGAGAGAGGGAGACACAGAATCTGAAACAGGCTCCAGGCTCTGAGCTGTCAGCACAGAGCCTGACGCGGGGCTCGAACTCATGGACCGTGAGATCATGACCTGAGCCGAAGTCGGACGCTTAATCGACCAAGCCACCCAGGCATCCTTGTTTAATCCTTTTAAAACGCTGTTGGATTCTATTTGCTAGTATTTTTGAGGAGTTTTGTGCTTACATTTATAACAGATAACAGTGCATTTTTAATTACTTTAAAACACTTTAGAAATACAATATAATATGTACTTTAATGCAAAAATCATTTTGCTTCTGAATTATGAAGATATGTGAATGCTAAATAATTATAAGATCAACCACATGAGATTAAGGTAATGTATATAATATTTGGTAGAACTTCCATATTAAGTGCATCATTAAACTAGAAAGAAAATAAAGAATCTCATGTAATAAGCTGATAATTACCATGGACAAAGACTGATTTAAAAAAAACAAGAAGTATACTGGGGCATCTAGATGGCTCAGTCAGTTAAACTTCTGACTTCTGCTCAGGTCATGATCTCATGGTTAATGAGTTCAAGCCCCGCATCAGGCTCTCTGCTGTCAGCACAGATCCCTCTTCAGACCCTCTGTGTCTGTCTCTGTCTCTCCCCTGCACTGTCTCTCTTTCTCTGTCAAAAACAAACTTAAAAAAAATAGAAGTATAATAAATCAATATTGAAAATAAAGAAGAATCACAGCAGTTCCATATGAGAGGACAAATACAATAAACTGTGAATAATATTATGCTAATATTCTTGCAATTTAGATGGAATTCATTAATTTCATGTGTTACATAATCTTACTCAATGGAGAGTAGAAAATAAAAATTATCCTATAACAATTAAGGAATTGGTTTAATCATTTAAAATCATCTCACAAAAGAAATAACAGGTCCAGATAGTTTTACCAGTAAATTCTATAAAATTTAAGAAACAAGCAATTCCAATTTTCTAGAAACTCTTTTGAAGTCTACAAGGAGGGAATAGGTTACAATTGTTGATATTTGCATAAAATTACAACAAAAAACTAAAAAGTACTATAAAATAATTACAAATCTTCACTCATGTAAACTAAAGCAAAAATTTTAAACACAATAAAACCTTGGTTTGCAAGCATAATTCATTTGAGAAACATGCTTGTAATCTAAAGCACTTGTATATCAAAGTTAATTTCCAGAAGCATTGGCTCACTTGTTACTGTGTGACGTTCAGCCTCACATACTACTTGCATTGCAAGACACTGCTCATTTATCAAGTTAAAATTTATGAGAAATGTTTGCTCGTCTTGCAAAACACTCGCAGAACAAGTTACACAATCCAAGGTTTTATTGTATTAGTAAACTAATCTAGCAAGGTATTAAAAACAGATTAGCTACTGTAACAAAATTGAATTTGTGCCAGGAATGCAGGTTAATTTGCATTTAAAAATCAATTTAACATACTATTGTAAGATAGGTTGATAGATAGATAGATAGATAGATAGATATACAGTTGACCAATGAACAATATGGGATTTGGGGCACTAAACCCTGTGCATTGAAAAATCTGTGTATAACTTTTGACTCCTTCAAAACATCACTACTAATAGCCTAGTATTGACCAGAAGCTTTACTGAAAAAATAAGCAGTCGATTCACCCTTATTTTGTATATGTATTATATATTGTATTCTTACGATAAAGTAAGCTAGTAAAAAGAAAATGTGATTAAGAAAATCATAAGGAAGAGAAAATACACTTACAGTACTGCATTTATCAAAAAAAGAATCCACATAGAAGTGGACTTGCACAGTTCAAAACCATTTGTTCAAGGGTCAACTGTATATAATATATACAATTAAATAGAATACAATTAAATAGTATTCTTTATAAAAATTCCTAGAAAACTGAAAGGATATAAATTCCAGAACATAATCTACAGAGTAATTGTAGAGTGAATACCATGATTAATGATGAAATGTTGAATGTATTCTGCCTAAGTATGAAAAAGATCAGGTACAATACAAAATCATCCAAGTTAATGAAAGGTTAGAAAAAGTCTCTTCATTCCACACTTTTCTTTAAAAACAAAACAAAACAACTCATGTCTCGCAGTATCTTGTAAATAAAGATTAATTTCTACGATTTTCTTTAAAAAAAAAAAAAGAAAAAAGCCTCTTCATGACTCAGTTTCAACCAATAACTTTAACTTCAAAAAGAATACAAGAAATAGCTCACACGCCAAATTTACAAAAGAAATGTTTTTGAGCAGATTTCATCCTCTTGTACACGCCACCCATTTTGTGAATATAAAAAAGCTTAGAGCCAAACAAAGCAAGTCACTTATAGGGGAGGAGTTATTAGCCTGATCTCCAATTTTCCAAGCTATTTTCTAGACATAACACAATGGAATACTGTCCCTACAGCACAGAGAAAAATAAAGAATAACACTCAAATTTTATTCCCAGTCAAGATGTCAGTCACATATTTAAAAAAAGAAGATATTTACCTTTAAAAAGAGTTTTGTTAGAAAAACAAAATAATAAAGAAATCCAGCCATCCAATATTTCAATTGAAAAATAAATAAAATTGGAGAATTCAGGTAAAATGACACATAACAGAATACTGACAGAATCGAATATAAGTGTTATAAACAGTGACAATATAGGCATAATGAACATAACAAAATGATGACACTCAGGCAGAAAGGTGAGAGGAAATGAGAGTAAGAATGATCCTACCTGTCATAGCAATGATTTTCGATGCTATGTAAAATCACAATGTATAGCAACAAAACCAAAAAATCCTCAGAATTCAGAATGTTATTCATACGTTTCATCTTTTAAATTTGAGACATACTTTAGGAAATAGTATTTCTCGTGGTCAATGAATATTTATGTTACAGGGTACCTCTGCACTATTTCATCTTATTTCCTATTTCTAGATTTGCACACAGTGGAGTTTTTAACCTTCACTGTGCATCAGAACCCCTAAAAAGCTTTTAAAAGCTGCACATGTACAGACAATACCCCAAAGATTCAGTTTCAGTTGTCCTGGCGTGGGGCATCCATTTAATTATTTATTTATTTGTTTGTTTGTTTGTTTGCCCAGGTTATTACAAAATGGCATACAGATTTGAAAAACCACTGTTGTGAGTGAAAAAGGAAATGAGACATCTCTCTGGACATCAGGAAAGAATCTGCAAGCATTGCACAGATCTCAGCTAAAGAAGAGTTAACATTTTGAACCAGCGGCATCACACAGTGGTACTTAGCATGAGCCTTGGAGGTCAAACTGCTTGGATTCAAATCCCACATTTTCCTAGGGAAATAAATTAACCTCTCTGCTTCAGTTTTCCTGTTAATAGTAATAACAGCTATCTGATCATGTGGCTTGTTTTGACGATTAAATAAACCATTATATGTAAAAATTTTAGTCCTTTAATTGTCATACTACCAAATACTGTGAAAACGAGGAAAGCGAACTTCATTTAATATTGAGTTGGGGAAGCTTTGAAGAGGGAATCAATATATGTACCACACCACTTGCTGCAGCCTGCATAACCAGCAGAAAAAGGAAGCATTTTATCTCCTGCTTTTAAGAAAAAGAAGGAAGGTGCCTCTCTGCCCCAGCAATAATGCGCTTTCGCCTGTAACCAAGGGAAGCTTCCACAACCTCAAACTCTTTTTCTTCTCCGATGAACTTCTGTTCAAAACAACCCTCCCCAATTTCCTCCTCAACCTAATAAAAGTTGACCTTCCCTTTGTCTCTTCATATTTGCCTACGGTTTGCCACAGTTGGCTTGTCCAGAATTGTCATTCCTCTCCTATTCCCAAACAAACTCATCTGATCCATAACATCACCGGCTATTTTATTTTTAAGGTTGACAATACCAAACATCCCCCTCTCCTGGTTAATATGAGTGATCACTGCTTCTCTACCAATTACAAGAATTAGCCTCACTATAGTCTTATTCCCTCTAGATAAAATTTATTAAGTTACTCATAGAATTACCACTGCCCCTTATAGTATACAGTCAAGGTGAATCCCTGTTTCCTTGAACCTGTCCCCAATTTCCCTAGCCAGTGCACAAATCCCATAATGTCTTCCACGGTATCCTTTATTATGAGATTCCCCATGACTTTCCATAATGTGTGGTCTCTCTCATTGCAATGAGCATTGAAAGGAATTTGTTCAGTTGTGGATGACTTCCTAGTGGTGTCTGGCTAGAAAGCATTGACTGACTAGGTATGAAAATGAAAGACAGAGATAGAATGTTGTCTGGTTGTTGGTGAATTTTTACATCCTCCATTTTCCAGGACACGTGGCTATTGCCTGGGTTTGCCCTGATTTATTGAACCACACTGATAATCCATTGGAAATGGTTTAACTTTCTATTGTCACATTTGTTTGACTGGTTGGCATTTCTCTGAATGTATTGTTGAGCTTCACACTGATCATGACTTCTACACCCCGGCTGATAGTCACATTCCCAAATAAAACATTCTAGATGTAACTTTAAAATATCAGATTATACCATTTCTATTATCTATGTGCATTTCAAGCTTGCAACATTGATGATAAATATTTATTGCTAAACATTAAAGGTCTAATTTGGAACTTGTTAAAAAATATAAAGTTCTTTGTAAATAAAAACTATTTTCTGGTTTAATGAAGTTGAACATTAGACACATTTGAAACAACCAATGCCTAAAGATTTAAGACCTCAACACTACATCAGGTGTAAGAATAGATAGCATTAAAAGGCCAGTATAATTTTCCAAATGTGTATTGAATATTGTTTACTTTAACAAACTATTCCATGATAAATGAAATCAGGGACACCTTTAGAGTACATAAAATAAAAGGTAAATGTTGCCAGCATATTTATAACTCTGTTCTACTAAAAATAATAATAAAAAGAAAACAGTATTTTCCATTCATAAGAACTACAATTGTTACTTCATGAAAAAAATGTTGAGATAAGCATCAGTTAAATAATAGATACTATTTTGTAGAACAAAGCTCCTTTGAACAGACAGTTCAAAATGTTCCAGTCTCAGGATTTGGTTAAAAGTGCGGTCAAATGAAAGTACTTAGTCCTCTCAGAAATTAAGCTTTATGTTCCAAAACTGGTCTGTTGCTGTTCTCAAAATCACCAGGTGATTACAGGATGATAAAATTTTCATTAGCAATCAAATGTAGCAATTGAAGAAAAGGGTCCAAAAGAGTAACAAAGAGGATACTTTATCACAGGCATGATCTACTGAAGAAGATGCTGTCACTAAGGTTTGAAAAAAGGGTTCATCACTGAAAAACATTAACTATTGTGTTAAAGATAAAAGGCTTAAGCACATACAATACAAACAGCTAGTAGGAACAAGAGGATAAGTCTATAAGGGCAAATGAAACATCTGGCAAGCCCTAAAAAGGTCCCCTATTGACATGAAACAGGTGTTCACTTATTACACAGAAAATGCTTTTTGATGTTCACAACTCTTAGAACAAATTACACATATTAAGAATTTTCAAACAGAGGTGCCTGGGTGGCTCAGTTGGTTAAGCTTTCAACTTCGGATCAGGCCATGATCTCATAGTTAGTGGGTTCCAGCCCCATGTCAGGCTCTGTGCTGACAGCTCAGAGCCTAGAGCCTGCTTCTGATTCTGTGTCTCCCCCTCTCTCTCTCTGCCCCTCCCCTGCTCATTCTCTCTCTCTCTCTCTCTCTCTCTCTCAAAAATAAATAAACATTTTTTCAAAAAAGAATTTTCAAACATAAGATGGGTAACTTTATTCTTATTTTTGTTTTTGTTCACTTTTTACCAACGTCTCCCAGCAACTATATACATCGTTAGGAAAGGAGACTCCCAACCTTTGGCTGCCTGGCACCATGTACTCTTGAATAAATTCATAGAAAGTGCAGGGTTAAGAAATTTCAGTCTCCCCTCAGTGCTAAATTTGGGTGTGCTGATCAAAAGCATATGACTTCAGCACACTTCACTCCATGGACTTGCTGTGGCCACCAGATCAAACACCCATTTTATCATAGCAGTCATCACCTTGGCCAACTCCCATGACTCTCCAAGGCCAACAGAATGAAGTCCTAAAACATTGCACTGATACTCAAAGCCCTGGTTGGCCAGGCCTTTGAACAAACTGACTGCAACTTTACTACTCCATACTCTGCTTGACAGAGGAAGACTCCCTCACTTGTCACACCCTTCCTAGTTCCTCCATCATTACAAAGAAATTCTCATGAGAAATGTATGTCAGACCTGACCTGAGGTGGAGGTGTTGATAAAGACCTCAGCAGATATGTAATAAGGAAGCCACCTGTCATGTTGACAACACTGTTAAACTCTCAAGAGTTTGTGGGAAAGCCACAAACAACTAGAAAATTCATGTGTTCCCCCATCAGGCTGATCAAGGGCACAATGTCCATAAGGATGACTCTGCAGGCTGCCAACTAATCAGTTTACCCAAAAAATTTATAAGCAAGGTCCACTGTCTATTCTCTGCAATGTTTTCTCCCTCACTATTGAAAGATAATTTCACAGGGTACAGAACTTTTGGTTAGTATCTTTTATTCCATTTCAACACTTTAAATACTCTACTCTCTTCCAGAGTGAATGATTTCTGAGAAGTTGGATGTAATTCTTATCTTAGCTCCTCTATAGGTAAGATGTTTTCTTATTTTCCTCTGGATTCTTTCAAGATTCTTTATGTTTTGTTTTCTGCAATTGGAATATAGTACTCCTAGGTATTAAGTTCTTTTGTTTGTTTTTGTTTTTTGATATTTATCCTGCTTGGTATTCCCCAAACTTCCTGGATCTGTAGTTTGAGGTCTGACATTAATTTGGAGGAAATTTTCAGCCATTACTTCTTCAGAGGAATTGTTGTTTAAAGGAGGGGTACTTCAGAAATATAACTGGTGAGGGTCACCTGGGTGGCTCAGTTGGTTGAGCGACCAACTTCAGCTCAGGTCATGATCTCACGGTTTGTGAGTTTGAGCCCCTCGTCAGGTTCCTTGCTGACAGCTAGGAGCCTGGAGCCTGCTTCTGATTCTGTGTCTCCCTCTCTCTCTGCCCCCCCCCCCCCAACTCATGCTCTGTCTCTCTCTGTCTCAGAAATAAACATTAAAAAGATTTTTTTTTAATTTATTTTTCAACGTTTATTTATTTTTGGGACAGAGAGAGACAGAGCATGAACGGGGGAGGGGCAGAGAGAGAGGGAGACACAGAATCGGAAACAGGCTCCAGGCTCTGGGCCATCAGCCCAGAGCCTGACGCGGGGCTCGAACTCACGGACCGCGAGATCGTGACCTGGCTGAAGTCGGACGCTTAACCAACTGCGCCACCCAGGCACCCCTAAAAAGATTTTTTTAAAGAAATATAACTGGTGAAAAAAAATACCATTCAGCGAACAATTTAAAAGCACTAATGAAACCGCTTTTTGTGATACTATAGCTTAATTGCTTCATAGGTTAGTATGCATCAGAATCACATGGAGATGGGGCACAAGGGTGGCTCAGTCAATTTAACATCCAACTATTGATTTGGGCTCAGGTCAGGATCTCACAGTTGGTAAGTTTGACCCCCGTATCCGGCTCTCTGCTGTCAGCACACAGTCCACTTTGGATTCTCTGCCCCCCTTCTCTCTATGTCCCTCCCCTGCTTGCTGTCTCTGTCTCTGTCTCTCTCTCCAAAAGAAATAAACATTAAAAAAAAGAAGAATCACATGGAGGGCTTAATAAAACAAAGATTGCAGGGCCTCAGCCTCAAGAGTTTCTCAATCAAAAGGTATGGGGTGCAGTCCTATCCTTTTACCCTCCACAACACCACCGCACCAAGTTGTGAGCATGGTCAGATTTTACCAGCAGAGCGAGGATCAGTAGAATAAATATCAATGTTGACGGATATAATTCTGGGGAATGGAGTAGGACTTTTGCTCAGTCTGAGTTAACCAAAGTGAAATCTTTCACAGAGCTTCTCCTCGTGCACTTCCACAGTTACTAAGCACACGGACCTGTACTGAGGTACATATTAACACGGAAAGTGCCTCCTCCTACCCCAACCATTCAACCTGACTCCTGCAATATGTACCAGAAGGTACAAACTGGTAAGCTAATATGTATTCAATTATCTGGAATAGAGTAGAAAAATGTATGAAACCTGAATGTGTCTCTTTATTCACGCATTTCTGCATTCATTTATTTCCTCAAAGAGTGTTTGGTATCTATTATCTTCCAGGCACTGTTCTAAGCTCTGAGACACCAGTGAACAACAAAACAGAAAAGAGTGTTTCTGTTAAGAAGCTTACATTCTACTAGAGGAAACAGACTATTGAGAAAAACAGAGGAAGAAAGAGAAGGATGGAAGGACATGCTATTTTAGGGAGGGTATTGCGATATCTTACACATAAAGTGATATGTGAGCAGGGACTTGAATGAATGAGAAACAGAATCATGAAGATATCTAGAAAAATAATGCTCCAAGCAGAAGGAAGTAGAAGGGAACACAAAAAAAGGCTCTGTAAAGCGATAAAACTCAGAGTTTAAAAAACAAAACAAAAAAAACAAGAAAGAGGCCAGTGCCTGTAATGTATTATTCTTAAAAAATGCAGCAAACTCTTTGCAATTAACTTGCATAGACAGTTTTGTTGGTAAAAACAGAATCATAAAAAATTTCCAACAAATGAATATACTAATTTCTAACATACGTACATATTTTATACTACTCTGGTTAAAGTGTTACTCCTTAGTAACCTAATTATTTGTACTTTGTTTTTTTTAACAAAGGCCAGATACAGTTTTATAAGATATGAATCTTATTCAATTGTTTTGATATTATCAGCATGTCAATTAGAAGGTACTAAAATATTCTATGTTTACTGTTGCCTAATACCAATGTATCACTATATCTATTTTAATCTTGATGTCACTATGTTTGCTAAAGTAATGCCTTCAAGTTAAGAGCAACTGTAATGCAAAGCCTCATTTTAAATCACACTCTTAAATCTTCTTGCTTCTAAAGCTTAAACTCTGAGAGTTCAGCATAAAAAATAAATTTAATGATTAAAACACAACCCATCCTGAACACAATAGGTTTGTTTGTACTTGGAAGGGGGGAGCTGAATTTTAGCCATAGAAACAACCAACATGCACTCTGTCTTCCATGTCACTACAACTGAGGCTTATGATAAAGGAAAAAAATACACTATACTAGCAAATTGGAACTTTGAAAGGAAAAAAAAAAAACCTGAAGTCTCTTATGATGCAAGCTTATAGAGCCTCACTCCATAAGGACAGAACCAGGGAGTGGCCACCCAAACAGTGGAGCAGGTCTCTGTATGAACACCCATTAACTAGTCTTAGTACTTGGACCTAATATGACCAACCTCCCCCTAGATTCATGAAGCATTATTGCACTTAGTGATTTCCAACATGACTGCCACAGTGACATGGAAGACATTTTCTAATCAAATTCCACTTGATATTAACTAAGTACATAAAAGATTTGATCACTGTCACCTAAATTTATAGAGCTGAAAATGCCAGCAATGATGTTAAGGCTATCTTTCAGTTGTAGAACATCTCTATGAAATTTTTATTATTTCTTCTTCAAAATAAATTAAAGAAGCATCTTTTATTATTTCCATTTCACATGTAAGGAAACTGAACTTGAAGGTATGAAGAAATCCTTTTTACAGAAAAGAGTCAGGTCTCGAATCCATGGATTCTGAGTCCAGTTCTATGTTGTTATACTACAATTAGTAATAATTTATTTAAAGAAAAAAATTGCTCACCATTGGGACAGTTCTTCCATATAATATGTCGGGCATTCTCATAATTTGTGTTCATCCAATTAAGCAGAATCCTTTCAGAACTCGAATATATGTTGCTGGATACAAAACAAGGATTGACCTTTGGTGAATTTTGCACAAGAATGGGGGGCAGATTACTGCTGCAGTGTGGTACAACCCGGGATAGTACCAGAACCTGAAATTGGGAAAAAGACAGAACTTTTACTAGACCTGAATGGCAAAATTAAAAATTAATATTTGAAGAGTAAATAAAGGAAGGCATCAGTATTTTCTGGTTGATTACATCCATTCAAGAGTAAAAGAAGGCATCAGAAAAGCCCTACAATAAAGATGCAAGTCACAGCAATGCGATAACAACTCGCCTGTCCAAATTTCACCTTTGTTTGAAATCCTCATGGAGGCGGGCCAGCAAGCACAATGCATATGTAAATATCCTGAGCTACAATCTGTGAAGTCTCAAAGTCTGCAAGGTAACTGTCTCTCCCTTAATTTATAAAAACCTGTTTGTGCATTTTAAGTCCAAGCCTATTATTTTATAGAAAAATGTTGTAAGTGGGATATCTAATTTCCCAGGCCACAAGAAATAACAAGTAATAGGAAAAGAACTACTGTAAGCAGGCACATTGATAACAGTAATGAAAAGCAAGAGAGAATAGTCAGATGACAAGAGATTAAAGACAAACTATTAAAAGGCAAAAAATAATCTAAGTGTCTGAGCACCAGGTAGAGGAGAAATTGCCCGTATAGAATCCTGTGGTAACCTCTGTACTAGATACTGAGACAATACAAATGTTTCAAACACAAACTGCATTCTAGTTTAAAGGTAAGAAGGTGTATATCCATTCCTTCATTCAATTCTTATGTACTGAGTGCACGACACAAAGCCACTTACCGTGCTTGGAAATAGGGACATGACAACGAAGCAATGCAATCTCTAGTTAAAGTGCATTTAGAAAGATATTTAGGGGCGCCTGAGTGGCGCAGTCGGTTAAGCGTCCGACTTCAGCCAGGTCACTATCTCGTGGTCCGTGAGTTCGAGCCCCGCGTCGGGCTCTGGGCTGATGGCTCGGAGCCTGGAGCCTGTTTCTGATTCTGTGTCTCCCTCTCTCTCTGCCCCTCCCTTGTTCATGCTCTGTCTCTCTCTGTCCCAAAAATAAATAAAAACGTTGAAAAAAAATTAAAAAAAAAAAGAAAGATATTTAATCCAAAATGACTGAATTTCAAAATATTTAAGAAGGTAAAGTGTAAAAGGTAGAAAAACAATTTAAAACATGCTACATGAGGCATCTGGGTGGATCAGTCCATTAGGTGTCCAACTCTAGATTTCAGATCAGTTCATGATCTCATGGTTTGTGAGTTTGAGCCCTGCATCAGGCTCTGCGCTTATAGCATGGAACCTGCATGGGACTCTCTCTCTCTCTGCCTCCCACCTGCTCAAGCTCTCTTCCTCTCTCTGAAAATAAATAAATAAACTTAAAAAAAAATGTTACCAAAGTTAATTCCTTTTCCAAAGTTTCCAAGAACAAGGTAATATTACACCTGCATTTGTCAGTGTTTCTGTGTGGCCTAAAATTCAAGCTGTTATTCTACCAGGAAATGCTCTTATATTATTCAACCATGTTTAAAGACAATAATATTTTAAAAGTAATGATTAAGGGCACCTGGGTGGCTCAGTTGGTTAAGCGACTGACTCTTGGTTTCTGCTCAGGTCATGATCTCACAACTCGTGAGATCGAGCCCTGTGTTGGGCTCTGCACTGACAGCACAGAGCCTGCTCTGGATTCTCTCTCTCCCTCTTTCTCTGCCCCTCTCCAATTCACTCTCCATCTCCAAACAATTAAATAAAATAAATAAACATTTTTTTAAAGTAATGATTGGTTTCATAATGAATAAATGGAATAGCAATGAAAAAATGTGATGTACTTCCCCATGAAAAAACTGAACAGCATGTAGATGACATGAGGTGAAATTTTAATTTCATTAGTCTGCTACAATTTCACAGAATGTTCTAAACTGTGTATAAATTATTCTAGTAAACCTTAACTAAAAATGTATCCCAAAAAGGCACAATTAATTTAGGAATTTGCAAAAGTCAGATAAAGTTTAATTTTTAGAAGCTTACCTTTCCCTTGGTCATACTGTTTAAATGGAAGAATATAATACACATTTCTCAAACATACCACAAATGTTTTTCACCCTAACAAAATTTCTTGCAGTCACTTAGGTCTAAATACTATCAAGATCACAAATTTGTTGTAAAGAGAATATAATTTAATTCCATAGACTAAGAACTAGAAAAACAATAATAAATTTTTAAAAAGGAATAGAGAAAGAAAAAAATTTTAATTGTTTTTCTTGAGAGAGAGAGAGAGGGGGAGAGAGAGAGAGAGAGCGCATGTGAGCACAAGAGGGGCAGAGAGAGAAGGGGGCAGAGCGTTCAAAGCAAGCTCTGTGCTGACAGCAGAGAACCAGCTGCGGGGCTTGAACTCATGAACCATGAGACCCTGACTTGAGGTGAGGTCAGATGCTTGACCAACCGAGCCACCCAGGTGCTCCAGAAAAGAAAATTTTAAAAGAAGCATTCAAGCTTGTTCATCCACAGCCCCTACTAAGGAGGCCCACCTAGAAGTGATCTGGGGGTGAAGACACAAGCTTCAGTTAAGACAGGAGGTAGAGAGAAAGCTCAAAGAGGAGACAAGCTACAAGGCAGTTTGCTGGTGGTGGAAGGCACAGCAGCAATCTGACCTCGGCTCCTAGGCACTGCATATATCATCCACAGAGATCGATGCCAGGGATTCCAGGAAAACTGAGATGCACCTGTTTCTGATTTAAAGATAAGGCCCTGGGGCAGCTGGGTGGCTCAGTTGGTTAAGCACCCGACTTCAGCTCAGGTCATGATCTCACAGTCCGTGAGTTCGAGCCCTGCATCAGGCTCTGTGCTGACAGCTCAGAGCCTGGAGCCTGCTTCGGATTCTATGTCTCTTTCTCTCTCTGCCCCTCCTCCACTTATCCTCTGTCTCTCTCTGTCTCTCAAAAGTAAATAAATGTAAAAAAAAAAAAATTAAACATAAAGCCCTGCAGGCTCAGAGATCTGTTTCCATTGTCTTCTCACCCCTATTACCCATAGTGGCTCCTGGCTCCTTAATCATCTCTCACCAGATCTCCTTCCCTATCAGCCTATATGCTAGTTTTTCTCAGAAGATCCCTCATCACTACTTCAAAGAGGAAAGGGCTGACATATTAAATGAGAACAGGGCAGTATCCTACCACGTGTCCCAAAGTTCTTGCATCTGCACTCACTTTTCTTCCTTCTCTACAGCAACAATGGATGAGCTATCCCTTATCTTGCACTAGATACCAAACCTACTTATCTTCTTCTGGAGATTCGTGCATCAGTTGCCTTTTTTAGCTTTTGGATCTTTAATTTATCTCTCCTCAGCAGTTCCTTTTCAGCAACATCAAAACATGCTCACTTACACTCAGCTTTTAGAGAGCTCTCCCAAACTTGGATTCCCCTGATTCTTCTGTCTGTTCCCTCTACCAGTTATAAATCATGAAGGCGTTTTCTACCCTTATGCTCTCCACTTTTTTTCCTTTTGTTCATCAAACCAAAGTCCACCTAATAACCTTCCCCCAACACATTACTACTCCCACACCCTGAAAGTGCCTTTGGCATCTTTGTTGTCCAATACAACAGGGAATTTTTTTTTAACGTTCATTCATTTTTGTGAGACAGAGAGACAGAGCATGAGTGAGGGAGGGGCAGAGAGGGAGACACAGAATCTGAAACAGGCTCCAGGCTCTGACCTGTCAGCACAGAGACCAACGCGGGGCTTCAACTCACAGCCCATGAGATCATGACCTGAGCTGAAGCCGGACGCTTAATCGACTGAGCCACCCAGGTGCCCCTACAACAGGGAATTTTTAATCATTCTCTTAAGCAACCTCTCAATTTCATCTGGTATCAATTTCATCTGATACCACGCCCTCCCTCAAAGGCTTTCTTCCCTCCTTGTTCATCATGTCATAAAGTATTAATGCTATCTTTTTGCAATATTTCAAGCTCATTTGCAGGATTCTCTTCCCTTACCTATTTAAATACTGGGTTTCTTTGATATCAGGTTTCTCATGCCATCTTTTCTTCATATTTTATAGGTGTGTTTCTCCCCAATTTTATCTCCCAGAAACCACTAAATATGCATTAAGAAAGATCACTAATTGTTGTAATTAAAAAATAAGGATTCAACATAATATTTAGAACATTATGTTAGTAGTAGTAATGAGAATAAGTGTAACTTAATATCAATGAGATGAATGGTATTGTTATACTCTATCAAGGTATTTACATCTACCTAGATGATGGATGTATTGAGCTCTATATCACTTTATATATTCAGTAATTTCTTTTCTTACTCTCTATTTCCACTAAATGAGAAAATCCTACCTCATAATTACAGGTTCATAGAATAGGTGCTCATTTTGATTGTTTTGGACAGTCAGGCCCAACATGAAGCCTGAAATTATAGAGATTATTTTTTTATTGAAATCTACTTCATCTACTTTCAAATAACAAGCAAATGCCAAGCTGGTTGATGAACATACCACACTCAAAAGCCAAAGCTAAAGAAACTCAGGCAATAGCATTAAATAGTATTCTACTCTTCAATGGCATTCATCTTTGGGAAAAGTTTCTTCAGCTTCCACTACCAGGAGCTCCATAACCTATACAGTGTCTTTGTGCAAATTAGAAAATGACACATGCTCTAAGAAACTGTCGTCCTGATGGTACCCTTATTTAAAGTAAAAATACCCCCTTCATTTGTTGAGACACAGAGTAGAATAGTGTCCATAGCCTTCATGAGCAGCACATAGGCTGGTTTTAGCTCCCAATCATCAACCCAAGCTGCGTAGAAACTACACAGTCATATTCAGTCTATCTGTCTGTTCAACAGTTCAATACATTTTTTTCTCCAATAAATCTTCGAAAAAAGCCAAACTTTAGATGCTTTAGTGATTTCTCCCATATTAAAAATCATGATATTCAAATCCTATAGGTATATGTCCAAAACATGGATAGGATTACCTGGTGGATCATTTGAGCTAGCCACTTAAAATAATGAAAATGACAATACAGAAAAACATCAGTGCTATGAAGATATTATTTTTAATCTCATTCCTGTTGGAAAAATGCACGTGGGGGGCACCTGGGTGGTTCAGCTGGTTAAGCATCCAACTTTGGCCTAGGTCATGATCTCACCATTCCTGAGTTTGAGCCCCACATCGGGCTCTGTGCTAACAGCTCAGAGCCTGAAGCCTGTTTCAGATTCTGTCTCTCTCTCTCTCTGCCCCTCCCCTACTCACGCTCTCTCTCTCAAAAATAAATAAACATTAAGAATTTTTTTAAAAATTAAAAAAAAAAGAAAAATGCATGTGAGAGTGACCTCCCCTTCATAACTAGCACATCTCAAAATTGGAGAGAAACACCTTGAATTGACAGAGATCGTGAAGCAATTAGGTAACTCAGTAGCCTAACAGTATTTATATTTTTTTCTATTTCCTTTAACAAATGACTTTGTAACTGAAGCATATTTTTAATCACCTACATTTCCCTATGAATAAGGGTTCATTTGCAACACCCTTTCTTGTGACCAATGGCTAAATGTCTATCAATATCTACCACCAACAGATTTCCTCCAGGTTACATTACAAATTAATCTTACATTAATGACAAAGAATCACTCTTCCAAGAGCATGGGCTTTCGTTGGTAAAGAGAACAAAACGTTATCATTTACTTCTTTCACATGTATTTATCACACACCTCCAAATGTGTTCGTATGCTCCCTTATATCCAAATAGAGCATGCAATATTTGCTACCACATATGAGAATAACAGTTTCCACACTATATGCCACTGACATTAAGGGACATCCCGTAAAGCCATTTAAGAAAAGAACTTCACCAATTTTACTCTTCCCAATCACATTTAACTGAAACTCATTTTCAGTTTTCCTCACAAATATGATCCCTTGTGCTATCTTTGCTTGTCTTCTACAGAGGCATGCAATTCTAAATAATGCCTCAGTAGAACTGGGGTCTTGCCTACCTTTAGCAATACTAGCAATACTCCAACTTTATAACAGAAGTTTTGAATTGGGAAAAATGTGTTTGATTAATGGGAAAGATTACTGCTGTCTGTTTAAAAATATCAAAATATTTTACAGAATTGTGCCACTATTAAAAAAAAAACCCTTATGATAGACAGGACACTGGGAACAAATGAATAAACTGTTTACCTAAACTTATTATTCAGATATTATTAATCACCTTTTTGTTTTCCAGATTCTTCGGTAAAAATAGCACATGCACTTCTTTCAGCATATACAGATGTATCCTTTATATCTACATGAGAGCCCTATTTATATATTTACATTTAAAACAGCATTCTGAATTTGAGTGTTTGTGTTATTGTTTTTCATCTCTCTTGTGCTTCAATGACCCATTTTTAGCCATCAATACATTTTTGTGAATTAGGAATATAATGGAAGAAAATAGCAATAATTAAACATGGAAATTTAACAAGCAAAAATAAGCAACTGCCACAAAATCAAAATGGTTGAGAAAAGCTATATTCCATTATCCAAACTACTAGCCAAGGAGAACTGACAAAGGCAGCTATGGAATGCATACATGACCTTTAGGAAGGAGAAAATAAGAACCTAAAGGGATTGTGAAAATCACAATCTATTTCCAACCTGTGAAACTCCCATCAACAACACTGCTTGCTTTTACAAGAGAAATTGCCAATCCACTTCTGATTTACTGGAGCTTCTAGAGCTATCCATGCTTTAGACACAATACATGGAGAATCACAGCTCTGTGTGATTGGGCAATCTTATCTATTCCTATGACTTTATCAGCAAAGAATCCCAAACATACGTTGCCACCCAGAACTCTTTCCTGACTGAAGGATATACCCACTTCATAATGACACAGGGCACCATAATACAGCACAACCAAAATTAATTCATTATGCCCTCTTACCCTATCTCATCCTCCACACCCAACAAAATCCTGTTAGTACCCCCACTGCCTTGTTATTTCAGTAACTGGCATCAAATTCCATTCAGTCACCCCAGCAAGACCCAATGTCATCTTTTACCTCTCTCTTTCACCCCCCGCCCCAAGATCTATTCACTAACCAAGTCCTACTGTTTTCTACTCCTAATATTTACAAAAGCTGCCCCTTACTTATCTTTCCCACTACTACCAGTATTCCCAGCACCAGGCTCTTAAATACAGCTCCAAACAGTTTCCACACTGTACCAGAGTGTGATTTGTCTAGAATGCAAAGTTGATTATGTCAACCTCATGTTTAAACATGAGGATGCTAACCTCATCCTTTGCTAGCTCTGTACTGACCCTGGGCTAAAATCCAAAAAGTCCAGATTCCTTGGTTTGGCTTACAAAGTCAACTACAATCTAACTTGTGACTGGGATCAAAGTCAGATTAAATTGATTTTCTTCCAAGAAACCTTCCCCAAGGCACAGGAAAGGTAGGTTCTTCTCTAGGTGCACTCACCCTTAGTGCTCTGGGCTTACCTTATCATAGCATTTGTCATGCTTCCATGTAATTATAGATTTTTAGTTACTTATATACTCCAGGACACAAAATCCTGGAACAGAAAGACTGTATCCGGTTTACACTCTCAGAGCCTAGTACAGTGTCTGCATCCTAATAGTTAAGTAGCAAGTATTTGTTGAGCATCTGCTATGTAGCTGACACTCTACCAAATTCTGAATTTACAAATAATATTTAGTTTTTATTTTATTTTATTTTATTTTATTTTATTTTATTTTATTTTATTTATTTCTCTTAATTTTTATGTATCCTGAGAGAGAGAGAGAGAGAGAGAGAGAGAGAGAGAGAGGGAGCAGGGAGAGTAAAGAGAGAGACAATCTCAAGACAGCTCTGCACTGTAAGCATGGAGCCCGATGCAGGGCTCAAAGCCACGAACCGTGAGATCATGACCCGAGTGGGAATAAACAGTCAAATTCTTAACCGACTGAGCAACCCAGGCACCTCAATACTTGTCTTCTAAATTCATAGACTTATAGGTTGGGAAAGACAGGTAAGATGAACTAAACATATCCATCAATGCATGAGTGAATAAATGAATGAGTGAAGAAAGCCCACGACCCAATGTCAGGACTAGTTTGTCCATAAAGTAGGGCATTTTCTTCCCTTCTGTTTTAGAGGTCCTCCTCTTTATTAGTGAGCAAAATTATAGATGATACAGCCTGGAGTTAAGAAAAAAAAGAAGAAAATGTTCCAAATCTAAGTTTGGCTGAGAGTCATGAATGCCCTTGTACATTCTTCAGGGAATTACTCCAGGAAAAACAGGATTTCTGTCTTTGACATCTGGCAAAAAAAAAAAAAAAGGCAGGGCTGGCTGACACAAGAACAAGAGGAGAGGAGTAAGTAGGAATCATGCAGCAGAAGGAACTCTCTAGAGGGTAGGCTGGGTAGCTGGGTGCCGTGGCAGATTTAGGCTACCAGAGAGGAGGAGCAAGGGGACCTGGGGCTTCAGTACCTGCAGAGAACAAGAAAGAAATAAGCTTCATCTACATCAGAGGGTTTTATATGGCTAAAATCAGGTGACCTTGGAAGATAGTACGTATACCTGTAGACTTTTGTTTCCTTGTCTCTCAACTGGAGATTACTGCTTGTGAAGATTAAACAATATCACATTTAAAAAGCATCTTGTGAGGCTCAGTTGTTGAAGCGTCTGACTTTGGCTCAGGTCATGATCTCACTGATGGTGAGTTCGAGCCCTGCAATGGGCTCGCTACTGTCAGCACAGAGCCTACTTCAGATCCTCTGTTCCCCTCTCTCTGCCCCAACCCCACTTGCAGCCTGTCTCTTAAGAAAATATAAAATAAAATAAACTTTTCAAAAGCATCTCATGACAAGAGTCTTACATAAACTACACACTATCTAGTTATTAATTTTGTCCTTTCCTTTCAGTGACTGCTGCTTCTTTTTAACTTCTCCCTCATTTTAACTCCCTTGTTCCACAGCTCACCCTACTTATGGTTTCGATCTGTGAAGACAAAGCAAAAACCCCCATGAGTCTTAGTGGGCAAGATCTGTCATGCCACATTTTAGAAGCCTAGGGAATGATTCTCAGGACTTTTTTGTTTATCCAA
This sequence comes from Prionailurus bengalensis, assembly GCF_016509475.1. Lineage (NCBI taxonomy): Eukaryota > Metazoa > Chordata > Mammalia > Carnivora > Felidae > Prionailurus > Prionailurus bengalensis. The sequence continues at coordinate 31,804,752 of NC_057361.1, read as the reverse complement.
AAAAGATGCAGGATGTGAAGGCATAATTTATGCTATGTTAATCTACCTACAAATGCAACTTGGCATGAGGTAAATTGGAGAGTCTCCTCAAAACCTGGCCTTACCTACTGACGTGGATTCCTAGTGGATATCTCCCCAGAATAACGTTTATAGCAAGAGTCTAGTATGTACTAGAAGTAGAAACCATAATTGTCACTATCATCCATTCTTTAATGAATGCTTCCTTTTATTTGTTTATTTTTAATGTTTATTTTTAAGAGAGAGAGACAGAGAGAGAGAGAGAGAGAGAGAGAGAGAGAGAGAGAGATACAGAGCATGAGGAAGACACAGAATCCAAAGCAGGCTCCAGGCTCTGAGCTGTCAGCACACAGCCCGACGTGGGGCTCGCACCCATGAACCATGAGATCATGACTTGAGCCAAAGTCAGATGCTTAACTGACTGAGCCACCCAGATGCCCCTAATGCTTCCTTTTAGTACCAGAATATGACAATAGCTACCTATTTTAGGGACTACATTTCTCAACATGCCCTGCAGCTAGGTACCATCATGTGAGTAAATCCTGCCCAACAGAAATGATACACTTTTTGAGTGACAGCCTTAAACAGTATTTACTTTTCCTCCACTACTCTTGTAGGTGTTCTTTCTTCCTTGTTCTGAGAAATTGTACCACAATGAAAGCCCAGTACTGGGCGTGGAAGAGACACCGTACTATCCCTAAAGCACTTAGTTCTCAATTGTTCCTTGAGAAAGAAAAAGAAAATGTCTACCTTATTTGAGCCACTGTGCTTTTGAATTCTTTAATCAGGATCATTACCTATACCTTAACTAATACATTATTCATATAAATCAACCAAAATACCCTAGCAGTGAACAAGGCTGGAAATGTTACCTTGTATATCTGAAGGAATACATCTGTCCATGCCCCTTTACTCCAGGCTTCAAACCGAGTCATCTCTATAACAATAGAAGGTTTTTCCTTAGGCGCACAGGAACACAGGCAAGGTATTTAGTGGAAGAGTTAAAAAAAAAAAATTACAATATTAGTAAAAATGTAAGGCAAATATAAGTCCAAAGTTTTAACCACGTAGCATATAAGGGTTTTTTTTTCTTTTTACAAACTTTTGCATGTTCTATTTATACATTCATCAAGATCTCTAATTCTCCATGTACCAATAAAAGAAACTATCAACAGAGGTAACTTTCTGGAACACACAGCCCCTTACTGAGGTCAGAGATTTATCCATTCACCGTATCTATTAGGTCATTCTGTGGCAGAAGTGGCAGAATGAAATGCGAAGTTACTCTGAGCTCTGAGCCCCAAAAAGGAACATGGTCTTTGGCTAAGCCACCGGGACTCACCAGTGTCAAAGGACGGGCCCCTGGTTCTCCTGATCACGTCATGTGGTGAGAGGAGAGTCGCCTCAAAGCCTGTAGGCTTCTCCAAGCAATTCCCCTTCTCAGCAGGTTTCCATAAAATGAACTGTGTACTTTGAAAACAACTAGGCATATTTTGCTTAATTTCTGCCTATTCTCCCCTTTAAATGAAGAAGGGAAATGAAGGGAAATGGCAAGTGGTAGGGAAATTCAACCAGTATTTCCTTAGAAGATATATATTCTAAAAATTTCCTTTAAAAAATCATTTACAAAAGAATAAACTATTCTCCATTATTATATCCACTAAAAGAAGCAATTATATATTTAAGAAAGCCATGTAATCATTTCTGCACAGTGTAGGGTCCGAGGGCAGGCTGCCCCAAGATGGGTCACTTTGGCACAAAGATCGAGTTTGAAGGGGTTTGGGACAGGTCCCCCCAAAACCCAGGTCCTGTGGGTTCAAGAGAAATTTTTCCCCTCCCTTAACTCACAGAAGAGTCTGTATGTGGTGGTGGGGGGGGGGGGTATCTCTATCAAAATAAGGTTAGCAGAGATAAATTTTTATATGAGTGGCCCATCTGTCTGGCAGGGCAAACACCTAATTACCAAACATCTACTCTTCTTATCACATTGTGAAGTACATTCCTTCTCTCTAAAGTCTCAGACCCCTACCCCCTTTCTCCTTAGTTCAGGATGACTTTTATACCTCATTTTGCCTCTCTTTGTAATTTCCATATCTATGTGGATTCCCCTTATGTCTGCTAGTAAATTTTATTTTCTCCTATTAATCTGTCTCATGACAATTTAATTCTCAGTCTAGCTAGAAGGACCTTGAAGGGGACAGGATATTCTTGTTCTCTGACAACAGGAACTCCATAAAAACTTTTAGACAGAAAAACATGTCTGTGTGTGTATATGTATACACATATATTTAAATGTTTGTTCTTAATATTTATATTAATATTTATACACACACACATAGGCTTTGCAGAGAAGCAGAGTCCATAAGACACTTCATAAATAAAAATACCAAGATTTTAAAATGAAATCTTCTAACAAAGACCAGAAATCAGTCAATTCAATAACTGTGTAGATTGTTCTAGAAATTGTATTCCCTTACTGTAATTTCAAGCCACTTTTTATAATCTTCTGGTTCAAGCAGAAATTCTGGCAGCACATGAGAAATACATGCTCCTTGAGCGCTAAAGTAAAATAAGAGTCCAAATTATTATGATAGAATACTCAACGGTTTGTATTTCATTTGCATTTGAACATCAGTTATTTCAATGTCATATAGTTTAATGTGTATTGAATTTTAATTTTCGAATTTAAAATTTGTATCGTCTTAACAGTTCCCTTAAAAATGAAACGTGCATATGATGCTTTCTTTAGAGAATTAATAATGACAAAGAACTTACTAAACTCTATAATCTTAAGCATTTCACTTGCCTATAATCAGCCACATCTATCCTTAAAAAGTAACAGAACACAGAGTTATATGACTTGACTCCTATTGCCAAGACACTAACCATTTTATTGCTGTATGACATTATAAAATTGAGGGGTGCCTGGCTGGCTCAGTTGGTTAAGCGTCTGGCTCTTGGTTTCGGCTCAGGCCATGATATCACAGTTCATGAGTTTGAGCCCCCCATGCTAACAGCAAAGAGCCTCCTTGGGATTGTTTCTTTCTTCCTCTCTTTCTCTGCCCCTCCCCCACTTGTGTTTTCTCTCTCTCTTTTTCTCAAAATAAATAAACTTAAAAAAAAACATTATAAAACTGAAAAATATCCAGGAAATGTTTGAATACAATAAAGCATCTAACAGATCATTAGTTACCCAATGCTTAGTGAATGCCTATCACAACATATACCTGAATATAGAAAACCCCAAATATAACATAATTTATCACCTATTTTTCCAGAGAATATCCAAAAATTCTGGCTTCTCTGATTATATAAACTTGTAGTAGTATATCTGTTGCAGCAAATATCTATTTAATATTATTTTATACATTTAAAGGCATATATATATTCATATGTATAGAATTTATCACATTCAAGATTATATTTTTAACTGTCATATTTCTTGAAATATTTTAATTCAAGGTCTTCATATTCATGCCTACCACCAGCAGAACCACTTTAACGAAGTTTAATCTAATACGGTTTGGGCAGGAGTGCTTCCTAGTGGGGATTTAAATGTTCAAGTCTAACTCATTTAGTGACCATAGAATGCCATCCACGATAAGTATTTGTCAGAGAATGCCACCTCTAGTACTCAACTCTGTAGATGTTTTGCAGTCCTGTAACCACTGAAAAGTGGGAAAAAGAAAAGGTGGAAAGGAATCTCAAGATAATTCTATAAGCTCAAAGCTTGAAGGTAGCACAGATGAATGAGAAAAAAGAAGTGAGAAAGGGAACCCTAGTGGGGATGGAAGCAAAGAGCAGAGTTTTAGAGAGATTAAGTTGGCCTTGGCTTTGGGCCAGAGGAAGCTGGTGGAAGAAATTATACTGCATGCATAAAGCTCCTTTGTTCAGAAGTCAAACACCATCCATTCTGTTTCATTGTCACACATTTCCCATCTGCATCTACATTACTCCTATGATTCCTCACTAGGCTGCAATTATTATAGAGTTAAATAATATCTAATTTTAATGGAACACTACTCCTTAGCAGGAGTAGCCCACCTAAAGCATATGTAAGAACTCAAATGAGATGACGATCCATGAAGTTGAAATCCCAGTGGTGTCTGTCTCTGAGCTGCCTGTCTAAACAAAGACAGAGACATGCAGAAGCTGGAATACTTTCTTGCATCCAAAACAAATACGGGATTCCAGAAGGAAATCATCACTTCTATTAAATGCTACCGAAAGTCTAAGAAAAATTATCAGGGAAACATTAAACTGAGAACTTCGTAAGGAAGGAGACCGTGTGGTATTCATTTCAGTATTCCATAGTGTCCAGCAGAGAATCAGCCCTCAGTAAAATGTTGAGGATGAAGAATGAAATGAATATTTTGCAATATTAAAGACAACAAGCCCCAAATGGAGTCAGTTATGCTAAACTCCATGTCCCCAAAAGTGAGATTTAACTTCATTATGATTTCAGCTCTCCCAGAAAGGGAATCTGAAAGCAGTCCCTCAGAAATGCCTGAGCAGCATTAGCTAGGTAATCTGCCTGAAAGATCCCTACCATCGCTCCTAGACAAAGTAACTTTGCAATAACCAATCTGCTTTTGTGCTGTAGGAACTGAAAACTTTTCCCTCCTAACCTTCTAGGTATTTTTGCTAATCCAATAATCAAATTGACAGACAGATGAAGAGGGGGAAAAAAACAGATTTAATTACATACCTATGGGAGCCCCACAAAGACAGGAAGACTGAGAGGCAGTCAGGCAGTTGAGGCTAAGGAGAGGGGCTAGGGGTCTGGGTCTTCCAAGGGGAGGGAGAAAATTCACAGGATTATGAAAAGAGCAAATATTTGGTAAAGAGTCATTTGTCATGCCATGTAGTTAAGTCTTTCTGATAGGAAAAGTTATCTCTGGTAATAGCTCCCTTCCTGGTACAAACTTTTATGTAAATTCGTGTAGACAGTTAAGGGTGAGGTAAAAAGCTTTTCCTGTCTGCTGGGTCTCACTTGCTTTCAGCTCAAAACAATCCCCATGCCAAAGTGGCACAGTTTGGGATGGAACATTCTGTCCCCCGCCCCCATTGCCTAAGCACAACTCCATTGTTCTTGCTTCCTTCTGCCTATAAAATCTCTTGACTCGTACAGCTCTTCGGAGCTTTTTTCTATCTGCTAGATTGGATACTGCCCGATTCATGAATTGCTGAATAAAACTGATAAGAGCTTTAAAATTTACTCAGGTGAATTTTATTTTTTCACAGAATTTTACAGACACTGTTATGAAGTGAAGGTTAGCAGAATATGCCACTGGAAAATATACTTCTTTGGCACACCAATTATTTTGAGAAACTGCAGGAGAGGAGAAGCTCTAAAAACAGAGTAGAAGTCACCCTTTTGTAAAGGAAAACATACCTTTAGAAAGGAAATTTACATTAGAAAAGGGGCCTGTACCAGGAAGAGAGCTATTGCAGGGAAATAGATAACTTTTTCAACTGAAAGATTTATCTGCATGACAGGGCAACCTTTGTGTAACAAGTATTTCCTCCTCTCACCTTTGCAAAGAATTACCTCTTCCCCATCTTGGCCCCCTTCCCTCTTGAAAGCCTTAGACTCCTATTCTTTTCCTTAGCTCAGAATGGTATAGAAGTCTCATCTTTAGGCTTTCTTTTGAGTCTCAAATCTTTGGGGGGCTACTATACTTAACATACACAATCAATATTTTTTCCTCCGGTCTTTATATTACAGGGCAGGTTGTGGGGGGGGGGATCTCAGCCAAGAATCTAGAAGGGTCAAGGGAAAATTATTTTTCCTCCCATGTAAGAGACTCATTTTCTTCTTTTCATTTGGAATCTATCTTAAATCCTAACTTCATCAGTCCCTAAGACAGTATTAATGATTGTGCTTTGTCAATAGATTTTATGTCTGATCAGTATTATAGAGAGTTGACTTTCATAATTGATTTGATTACACTTTTACATGCTAGGTTTTCTATTTACATATTTCTTCCAAGTTTACACTAAGTAGAACAAAATAAATTAGATGTAATGAGTTATTAAATCCTCAACTTGATCTCCAAAGATTTTTGAATTTCTCATTTATTGCATAAAATCAATATAATTTCACTTGTATACTGTAATTGTTCACTGTAACATTGATGATTTTTTGAATTTAATATATTGATTTCCATGATGAAACATATACATGTATCTTGGATTAATGACCCAATTTTATTAACCATTGAAATGTTGAGGGATTTTATCATAGCCAACATATCCTGATAAGCATGTATTTGCTAATAAAAAAGCAATAAATTTGAATGGCTTGGCATTAACTCCAAAATCATTCTTCCATACTTGTGTCCTCACATCATAAAATGTCAAAACAGAAACCATCCATGTTAGTGTCAACACTACTGGGAGCTGTACCAACATCAGCGCTACAATAGTAAGATGACAATTTTGAGTACCATATAATTTACTAAAGTTATCAGAAAACTGTTTAATTTCTATAATGCACAAACAATAAAGATTTATTTAAGCGTCTGACCCTTTTTCTTCTGTTCATAGGTAACACTTCAATAGATTTTAAAATACAACTTTTTTTTTGTAAATAATTATAATTAACCCCTTCTAAAAGAAAAGAGATAAACACAACTAACTTTCTAAAATAAAAATGTCATTAGAATGTTTGCCTTATTGAATTAAAACATTTACTTTATTTAAATCAATCATCAAAGACCAAGAGTGGGACAGAGCAAAATTGAAACAAAAGTCATGTGCTTTCTATTTTAAAATTATAAAAACTTTTTAAAAGTTTCTATTTTATCTAATAAAGACACACTTGATAAATATTGGTTTTCTGGCAGTTTTATGTCAATAAAACTTTTCTTTCTTATAGAGGTACAGACTTTTAAAATATTCTATTTGGGGGCGCCTGGGTGGCCCAGTCGGTTAAGTGTCTGACTCTTGATTTCAGCTGAGGTCATGATCTCAGGTTTCGTGGGATCGAGCCTTGTATCATGCTCAATGCTGACAGTGCGGAGCCTGCTTGGGATTCTCCCTTTCCCTCTCTCTCTGCCCCTCTTCTGCTCTCTCTCCCCCACTCTCCCTCTCTCTCAAAATAAATAAACTAAACTAAAATATTGTATTTCAGTGATAATGATATCACAAGAGTCAGTTTTCCACATGTCACTAATGGCTACCATATTGAAGAAACATAAGAAAACATTTTAGTATATGGAACCCATAGATCACAACTTATTTCATTTAAATTAATCATCATCATAATCTACTATGTGTCATGTAATACATATTTAATATTTTAATTGTTTTATCAACCAGTTAAGTTTGGGAATTATCATCTTCAACTTTACAGATATGGAAATTGAAGCTTAAATGGGTTAACTTGTGTAAATTCACAGAAGTACGAAAGAGCTAGAATTTGAGCCTATCTCTACCTAATTCAAAAGCCATGCTCTTGTACCCAATATCAGTGCATTCTTCCAGAACCACTCTTAGACTGCTGCTTTGAAATATTTTTATTCTTACATGCCATTCCAATAAATAAATGATACCATAGTGGTCATGCATAAGTAAGAAGGGTATAAAGTTTTTCAAGATAAAAGAAATGAAATAACAAATGGAATTACATTTATGTATAAAGCAGAGTGAGTTGGTTTTCTCAGCGTATTTATTTTGGTGAATGAAAAATTTATTTAAAAATCAATGGTATTGGAAAGTAACAGTTACAATAGTTTTAGATTATATGATAACCTACATTGCAGTTTCAATGCTAGGTACATAGTGTTTTTGTTCTGCTTGTTTTAGTTTTATATTATGGAAATAATAAAAAAAAGTTTATTTTTTCAGTGAAAGTTAATGACATCATAAAAACGATTAATGGTTATAAATAAATGAAATCATATCAAAGAACACTAGGCACTGTGTTAGTCTGCTCAGTCTGTCATAACAGAATACCACAGGCTGGGTAGTTTAAACAGCAGAAATTTATTTTCCCACATTTCTGGAGACAAGAAGCTCAAGAACAAAATGTTAGAAAATTTGGTTGGTTGTGAGCCCTTTCTTCCTGGCTTGCAGACAGCTTAGCATCCCATCTTTATGATATCATTAAACATAATTACATTGTTTTCTTTTTAATATTTATTTTACTTTTGAGAGAGAAAGACAGAGGGTTCCCTCACACGTAGGGGAGGGACAGAGAGTGAGAATCCAAAGCAGACTCTGCACTGTCAGCCCAGAGTCCAATGTGGGGCTCAAACTCATGAACCATGAGATCATGACCTGGGCTGAACTCAAGAGCCGGACACTCAACCTACTGAACAATCCAGGTGCCCCAACCATAATTACATTCTTAAAGGTCCTGTTTCCAAATACAGTTGCACTGGGGGTTATGGCTTTAACAAATAAATTGGAGGGAGACCCAATTAACTCCATAACAGGCACAAATGACAAAAAAAAATTAAGCATATTGTTTCAAATAGAGTGATAAATTTATTACAAACTATAATACCTGTTTTCAAAATAGTTTTTACAAGACATATGGCATTGTTATGGGCTGAATTGTGTCCCCTCAAAAAGTCATATGTTGAAACCCTAACATGGTACTGCAAAATTGGACTATACTTGGAGTTAAGGCCTTTTAGATTAAGATAAAATGAGGCCATTAGGTGGGTCCGAATCCAATCTGACTGATGTCCTTATATGAAGATGAAATTTGGACACACAGACACCAGGGGTGTGTGTACACAAAGGGAAGACCATGTGAGAGGAGGTAGCTGTCTCCAACCAAGCAAAGAGGCCTCAGAAGAAACCCAATCTGCCAACACCTTGATCTTGCACTTCTAGTCTCTGGAACTGTAAGAAAATATATTTCTGTTGTACAAACCTTCTAGTCTGTTATGGTAGCCAGAGCAAATACGGATATGAGGAAATAAGTGCTTTAATAATTAGTTAAAGAATTCATAGGTTAGTATTATAAATAAAGTTCAATGTATAACTTTCATAGTACAGACTCCACATTTTCCCAACTTGATCCTCTCTGACTGGCTACACCTCCTCTCCTGGAATGCAAATACTTTATGTTTTCTTCTCTTATCCCTAATTTTTCATATCTCACAAAATTTTTTTCCATTCTTCTATGACTACCCTGAGACTCAATTTCAAAGTTTTCTTCCTGTTACCACACAAGCTCAAAAAGCAAATGTCTGTGAAAGACAATGTTAATAAATAAATATTTAATGAACATTGGTTCCATTCTGTGTTATGAAGGATGCTGGGTGTCAGAGATGCCAGATAAATGAGAAGTGCTTCCTACCCTTAACATGCACGCAAATTAGTGGGGGTACACTGACTCATAAATAAGTCAGTGGTATGAAAATAATTTACAAAGTTATACATAGCCATGCTGTTTTCCTTAACTGATATAATCTTTCTCATTCGTTCAACCAGATGGGGCACAGAGAAACAGGAAGAAAACATAGACTTGAATGTTCACATATCTTAGTTTTTCCTAAACTTAACAGTCTCTTTACAAGTAATCCTGTGCTTTGGGATAAGCAATCAATTTCAGACCTCTTGATTCCCGCACAAGATGGCACCTGGGAAGAGGCAGATATATTGTCTAATAAATAAAGCTTCAATTTCAGGTTTCCTCACTTTCATGAGTCTCTTCTAAAGCCATGTATATATCTGTAGATCTAAATTTTATATTTTTAATTTGATAGTTTGTTAAGGAAGGATCTCCAAATTGTGTAAGGCCTCTCAGAACATGCATCAGTCCTATATTTGGGTTCACATGAAGTAGGTGAGAGGGACTTTTGTATCTGTACAAGCAGGTTTGTGATTACTTCTCTGGATCCTCAGTCTCTTTGGCAATGTTCCCTATCTCTGTCTGGAGCTTAGCTGCCATGTGGGTGGGCATTTGCCACTGAGGCCTGAGATAAAAATCTCGCGCCTCTTAGCCCCATTGAGGACCAAGAAGTCCCTCATAACTGACTTAGCCCCATCCCAGTCCTCATATATTTGTCATTCATACCGTGGCTTCAGAGCCAGCCATCTCCTCCCCTTCTGCGTCTTCAGTGGCGTCCCTGTCATTAGTCAGCCTCTAGAACAGGAGGCTGGGTCTTAGCTCAGTTTCCTTAGGTGACTTCTTTGCTCTTCTCAGAGTGTGTCCCTGTCAGGCCACATTCACAAAGACAACCTCTCCAGGAAGAAAGGACCTGGCCATTGCCATTTCCCTCCTGCCCCTCGGCATAAACACAGAGCCAGCCACCTGGGGAAGCAGCACAGCAAGGACACTGGCTGCCTAACTTGCTTACACTAGCCCCACCCCACATTCTTCTAGTGGAACTGCCATTCTCAGTCAAGCTGGCCTCAGTCCCAGCCTGGGAGACCCCCTCCCCCGGAAGACCATCACAAACCCCAGCCCATACCACATCTCCTGACCAGAGTTTTGCAGGGTTTCAATTCTGATGGAGGTGGAGCAAATAATCGCCCCACTGTGTGTCCCAGCCACTCTTCAGCTGTTTCCACACTGTATGCCCTTGGATTGTTCGCCCAGCTTCTCTCCTAGAGCAGCACAGTGCCCTCCAAGCTCTATCACAGCCAAGACTGCTCATCTTTAAAATTCCAGGGTTTAAGCCCATTGGTGGCAAGAACTCATGAAATTCAGCTCCGAAATTCAGCTCCGAAATTCAGCTCCTCTGGTTCCTCTCGTTTTCCAAACCAATGGTTAGGGGGAAACATTCTCCTTGTGTGTTTCCCTGTGTGCTCCTCTGGCTCTCACCCTTCTCGGTGACCACGGCTGCCTCCCCTCTGTAGCAGCCAGGATCTATTTCTCCCCTAAACCACCTCTTCACCCTTCCCACCTTCTTCAATATGGCCTCTTTTCTCCCCTTAGCTGTGTAGTTCTGTCAGTCTTCAGGTCAGTTTCTGGGGGATTGGGGATCATTTGATAGTTATCTAGTGTTGGTGGGACGAGGAGAGCCTAGGGTCCTCCTACTCTGCCATCACCTTCCTGTCTCTCTGTACTATGTCTAACTTTTAAGACCATAATGTTGCCAGGGACTCAAAAATTCTAATTTGGAAATTTAAAAAAAAAGCCCTGAACACCAAATCTTTCCTTTGAGATGCCTCTTGTTACCCTCCATCCCCACCCCCGCTAAGGTAGCTGAACATCTCTGGCTAACTATGGAGCAGATTCCATACACAAAGAAGAACCAATTTAAAAACTAATATATTTCAAAATATATGAATCCTATTGCATAAATAATTACAAGTAACAAATCCTATTTTAGTGGTACAGGAACATGATTAGATGGAACAGTAACACTGCTTATGGATGTTCCAGTGGTTAAGGATACTGCAAATATAGGCAGACAAAATAATATAAATCACCAACACTCTCCTCAGACTTTTAATAAACATTGCTTTTCCATTTCTTGCTCACTCACCATTTAATCTCTGTAGAGGAATGACAAGTATTTTTCCTATATTTTCTATCAACCATTTACGGAAATTTTCACTTGCTGATTATTTTAGTACTAAAAACCTTACCAATGCAGACTAAAAATTCACAGTGTAACTTGAGCTTATATGAACAGTATTCTGAGAAATAAACTTACTGGTTTCATTCCTCTTTAGTTCTATGGATTTATATATTTATCTATGTGAGAATTCTCAAAGTGAGGTCATGGACAAGAAGAATCAGTATTACTTAAAACTATTATAAATGCAAATTCACATCATAAACTCTGTGGGTTAAGGGCCAGCAACTCACTTAACATGCTATCATAATGATTTGGATGGATGATAAAGCTTGAGAATAATTGCCTTAGACTATCAATCCCATAGCTCATGAAATATTTATTTTCTATTATTTTTCTATTATTTTATTTTTTATTACTTTTACAGATATATATATGTGTGTATATATATGTGTGTGTGTATATATTATATATATAATATATATAGGAAACTTAGTAAATATTTTATAAAAAGATAAATGATACCAAAATCTACCCATCTACTTATGTATCTATCCAAGCCAATATTACATGTTTAAATTAGCATATCCATGCTCTTACTTGAGAAAGTCAAGAAGTGAAGAATGTTGAAAATGAAGTTGAATCACCCTTTCAGTATAATCCACAGGTAAAGACTGACTTGAATGAATTCCAGGTGGCAGTTTTCCACTCAAGTGTAGTATCACATCATAAATGGTCTTATTATATTTGGAAAAGTCATTCAGTCTGGAAAATTTTTGGGATGGCGAGGCTGATGAGTAAAATTGCATTTTATACACCTCCCTATGAGAAAAAAATTTTGAAATTTAAAAAATCTCATAATGTTATATTATGAAAAAAATGTTCAATAACTAAATAAAATTCTATTTACAATCCAATAAGGCATTATAAAGCTCATCTTATTCAGCTACCATTTGTTAGTAAAAATTAGATGTTTTGATAACCCCAGAAGTTTCCATATCTTCTTTTATTTTTTGTTGTTGTTAAATTTTTTTTTACTGTTTATTTATTTCTGAGACAGAGAGAGACAGAGCATGAGTAGGGGAGGGGTAGAAAGAGAGGGAGACACAAAATCAGAAGCAGGATCCAGGCTCTGAGCTGTCAGCAAAGAGCCCGACGCGGGGCTCGAACTCACAGAACTCGAGATCATGACCTGGGCTGAAGTTGGACACTTAACCAACTGAGCCACCCAGGCACCCCTCCATATCTTCTTTTAAACACACATTATTATCTAACATTACAATTGTCAAGTCTGTAAGATTGGATTGTGATTAGAAAATGTAAGTACTTTGGAGAAACAGTATAGGGATTAAGTCCTGGACCCAGCAACTAGTAGCTGGTTGCAAAGTTATGCAAACTCACTGAACTCAAATTTGATACCATTTAAATTAAAGATAATAGGGGCACCTGGGTAGCTCAGTCGGTTAAGCACCTGACTTTGGCTCAGGTCATGATCTCATGGCTCATGAGGTTGAGCCCCACAATGGGCTGTGTGCTGACAGCTCAGAGCCTGGAGCCTGCTTCAGATTCTGTGTCTCCCCCTCTCTCTGCCCCTTCCCCGCTCACTTTCTCTCTCTCTCCTTCAAAAATAAACATTAGAAAAAATTTTTTAAAGATAATAATGCCTATAATAGTTTTCAAAACAGATGTCAATCAGCACACATGTATACACAAAAACAAATTTACACATATATTTCAATTTAAATTTTAATCATTAAAAGGACACATCCTGCAAATTGGCCTCACAAGTGGAGATTCACATTTTAAAGATAATCCCAGAGAGCTATTGTTCCTATACATGTCTCTGTTCTTTATATAAGACAGTGCAATCTCTATTACCTGATACCTCCTTCAGTGAATTATAATGCATGGTAATTTTTAAATGGAGTAAAAAAAATCCAACCAACTCTTGCTGTCTATAGTTTATTAATTATCTAATACTACACTATCTGTTGGCTAGCCATCAAAATGTATTACTAACTTAGACTGAGAAATAAAAAGTGCTCAAGGGGCCATTTTGAATGGCAGTTGTCCAGTTTGGTAGCTAGTAGGTCTGTATTGTATATTACAGGAGAAAGTATATTGATTTACGTAAGGGTACAACTGCCATTACTCACACTCTGGCTCTTACTCTGTGGCTTTATGGAAGTTACTTGACATCTCTCTCATAAGTAATATATCTAATAGAGCTAGTATATCCTGAAGTTACCAACAAACAAATATGTCATGGAAAAAAATGAACAACCTAAAATATTGCTATAAAAATTATGAAAAAGATAAATGATCTAAACAGAAATAAAACATAACCAGACTATAACTAAAGAAGGAGAAAAAGCAACAAGTTGAATAAAAAGAGAAACAATACATAATATAAACAGACACACAGGGGCCCC